>NW_020210652.1:0-1448 GCF_003070985.1 Temnothorax curvispinosus | reverse complement strand
CACACACACACACACACGTGTATGTGCACTATAATAAAATACTACTTTAGAAAATATTTTATATACACAAATCAATGTGCGTGTGTGCGTGTGTTGAATTGTGTGTAATATTAGAGATAGTTTTTATATTGTTGATGCCGTTCCACAGGGCGATATAGCAGCGTTAGGTGAAAGGCGTCCGCGACGGCGGCATGGCGAGCCTCCTCGCCCTGGCGCTCCTCTGTATACTCCACGCCTCGTGCTCTGTGAACGGATTACTGAAGAGCTATTGCGATATATGCCCGGAAATCAATTACACCTGCAAAACCGATGATTATTGTTTTGCTAGTACGAGCCTGAAAAACCACGTCATTACATGCTCGAAGTATCGTCGAGCGGCGATGACGCAACGTGTGTTACCTAGAAAATGACCTTGACGATAGCACTACCAAATGGGCAGTCCATAAATGTCAACAGTAGACCGGTTTCATATTCCTCATCAACGCAATGCGAGGCTCTGCAAGATTCACGAAACCTAATTTATACCCGTACTGTCGTCATCTATAATACTGTCGTTTCTATTTACCCGTAATGTCATTATCTAAAATAATTTCTGCGTTGCCAGCGTTACTTTATATAGTTTTTAAAATGATTATTTGATTTATTGAAACCGTATTGCATAATGTATTAGTTACATTCGCTAAATGTATGTAGTAGTAGTAGGAAAGTGAGTGATGCCCTTACTGGGGCCCCCGACGGCACCTAGATCTTACTGATCCTTTATGTGCCTCCCCACTCTTTTAAATGTATGTAAGTTTTACATGGATATTAAATACATGTATTAAACATATTTATAAAAGTACAATTTAATTGAACGTCACTCTCCTCCAACTTTATCCCCTCTATCCATCTCTATCTCCATTTCGACCATTTTGGGCCGCGTCGCTCGCGTGACTCGCGTCTTATCCTAGCATCACTGCGATCGAACGTACATACATACACGTTTTCTTCTTTCGCTGTATTCGCAAGAAATTTGCTAAGGTCAAAGACACTCAGAACCGGGAATACAGACGGACGTATAATAAGAATACTTAATAATCTAATTAAGTATACATGTGATTGTGTATATTATGATACATATTTTTCTAAGACACAAATAAAGATATTTTTTTTTTTTTAATCGAGCGAGTAAGCATAAGGCACACAAATTATTTAATAAAAATAATCGTATATGTTATTATATCATCCTACTACTAATGAAAACGAGAGCTCTTTAAGCGATCACACACACACACACACACACACACACACACATATATTGTATATAGGTTTGCCCATGCAATGATCTGTGTCCAAGTTGAGTACAAGAGAGAAAAGTAGATTGATGATCTTTGCTCGCAATGCGCAAGCGTAGAGATGACATCTTGCTCACCGCGCTATCCTCGTTTGCGCATTGCGGACAAAGGTTT
>NW_020210651.1:0-5373 GCF_003070985.1 Temnothorax curvispinosus | reverse complement strand
ATATATATATATATATATATCATCTCATCTAAGTTCTTGACATCTTGGCAGATGTGTGGTGACTATGCTTGTCCTTCCATGTTTCTGATAGCGTCCCTAATAGTGGTGCGCCATCTGTCCCGGTTGATGGTGGCCCTCACTGCCTCCTCCATGTTGGTATTAAGGAGCTGTTTAACTGTATCGGTCCATCGGGTTGGTGAGCGACCTCGTCGTCGCTTCCCTTCCGGCTTCCCCTGGACTATCAGGTGTTCGATAGTATTGCTGCGATTTATGTGTCCGAAGAACTTGAGGATGCGGCTGTACACGTAGCTGGACAGTCTTTGGGGCGGATTTATTTCTGCCAGTATAGACACGTTTGTCCTCTTCGCTGTCCAAGGGATTCGCAGCATCCTTCGCCAGCACCACATCTCAAACGCATCCACATGTCGTCGGTCGGCTGCTCGTAGCGTCCATGTTTCGGAGGCGTAATGGAATACCGAGAACACCAATGTTCTGACCAAGTTGATTTTGGTTTGACGTGTGATGTTAGGGCTTTTCCATACCTTGGTCAGTTGGGACATTGCCACTCTTCCCAGCTGGATACGCCTGCGAATCTCCTCCCCGCAGTCTCCCCGGTTATTTATTAGTGCGCCCAGATATACAAATTTATCGACTACCTCGAAACGATCAATGCGTGATGTGCCAGGGAAGTTATCATGTTCCCGGTCGACTATCATGATTTTTGTCTTGGTGTTATTTATGCGAAGTCCATAATCTAAACTGATGTTATTAAGCCTATCCAGGAGTGCAAGGAGCTCCTCTTTGCTCCTCGCGACCAACAGCGTGTCGTCCGCATATCTAAGATTCGAGATCCTTTCACCGCCTATGGTCACGCCACCATTCCAGAAATTACCTATATTCAAGCAGTTTGTGGATTTCTTGGAGCAAAGGTGCCAATTATATTAGAATCGACAAATAAAAGCTCGGTAGCCCGTTTAACGTTTAATGGCTCACGCTGCCACTACTGCTTCCTCATGCGGCTATTGCTACGGGGAGCACCCTATTTATTATTGTCGCAATTTTATCCGTTTCCCAGCGGCTTGCTGAGATTCGGAAATGAAAATTATGTGCAAATTGTCGAAATTGCAATTCGAGCCCGTGTAAGAAGTGTGGCAATAAACACAATTCCCTGCTTCATTTTCCCTCGAAATCTAACGATATTTCTGAGAAAACAAAAGCAGGGAACGCGTAGGCTCGGGACACGTCCGAAAAAATGACGGTTATGACTTATTCGTCGATTTCTTATAACGCTGGTGTATTGCTTTCAATGGCGGTTGTGTACATGATCGACGCCAGCAGAACAAAACAACCGTGCCGAGTTCCATTAGACAGCGGTTCCCAAGCTAATTTCATAACGCGATTATGCCAAACAATTACAGTCAAATTAAAATCAAATCCGAGCAATATAAAAATAACGAAAATTAACAGTATAACCAGTAGTGCGAGTGAGGTCGCAAGGGTAAAATTGTACTCGCGATTAAACGAGATCTCCGCGGTAAAATGCATATTGAGCATAACCGAGTGTTTTCCTGTGTCTCCAATTGATAGAGGAAAAATACGGATATTGTCAGCCATTAAATTAGCCGATCCAGATTTTCATCGACGGTCAGAGATAGACGTACTAATAGGCGTTGAATTGTTTTGGCAGCTAATTTGCATGGGGCAATTGAAATCTTCTCAAGTTCATCCCACGTTACAAAAAACGCATTTTGGCTGGATTCTCGCTGGTCGTTTCGGGACACAAAAGGCGCGTGGTCGCGAGGTGGGGGCGTTTTGCGCTTCGGTAACCGATGTAGAATTACAAAATCAATTAACAAAATTTTGGTAATTAGAGGAGAGTTGCCGACCTCGCGATTCGTATTCGAACGTGGAGCATTTCTGCGAGCGGCATTTCTGCGACAATACTACCCGAGATGGCCGGGGTCGAGTGATAGTCACGCTTCTGATAAAGGAGGATAAATTAAGAGAGTTAGGCAATACACGCGACGCAACGTTACGGCGATTTTACGGTTTGGAAAAACGATTAAATCGCGATCCGAACCTAAAATTACAATATAAGGATTTTATACACGAATATCTGTCGCTCAGGCATATGAAGTTAATAAATAGCGTAGACGATGATGACGGTGATTTACCGGCATGTTATCTGCCGCATTATTGTGTGTTAAGGGGATCCTATACCCGTGTGTAATGCCGACACTTTGTTTTGCACAGATATCTTTTTTTGGCTTTACGGATTTAAAAATCCTTCTCCAAAGTTGAAGCATATTCGGAAATAAAGGCCACACCACGTGATTTTATACCAAAAATAAAAATAATTTTAGGAACTGCATATAACAATGCGTCAACTTGCGAAAACATTCGCTTTATATAAAAATTCAATGTATTGTTACAAAAAGACTGTGGCGTGGCCAGCGGATTACATCCAAAAATACGATACCGTTGTCAGAATTAGGTTTAGACTCTAAACAAAAAAGTTATCTGTGCAAAAGCATTATTGCAAACGTGCACTAGCAATGATGACATGGAAGAGCAGTTTTGCGTGTAGCGAGAGATGGCGCAGCAATCGAACAAAGACAGATGCCTCTTATTAGACAAAGACAGATATAGATATATAACATAGAAAACAGGATTAGAAATGTTGACATTACCGACGTCGAGAAAGTTCGGCCTCCACTATAGGATCCCTTTAAAGCCTTTAAACGAAACCACCAAGCTGAGAGTAGTTTTCGATGCTTCGTGCGAGAGTTCAACCGGGGTATCGTTAAATGACGTACTTATGGTCGGCCCGACTATAGTAGGACTTGTTTTCTATCATTTTGAGATTTCGTACCTTCAGGTTTGTTTTTTCCGCTGACATTATAAAAATGTCTTGCCAGATATTGGTCAATCCTAAACAAACAAAATTGCAGCGTATTTTTTGGCGAAACCATGCCGCTATGTGCGTATAAATATGCGAATTACTAACGGTGACGTATGGAACGGCGCGGCGGCCGCCGCGCGTCTGGCCACTAAAACCCTCGAATTTCTGGCGGAGACATACGCGATAGAGTTTCCTGTAGGAACAGAACATATAATACGCAATTTCTATGTCGACGATGTATTATCGGGCGCCGACACGATCAAGGAGGCATTAAAGATAAAAAGCAAAGTCGTTGAGATTTTTAATCGCGGTGCGTTGTAGCTCAGCAAGTGGTCCTCGAATCATGTAGATCTGTTAGGCGACGATCAAAATAAACATAACGCCGAGGTTCAAATCGACAAAAAGTCACATATCCTCAGAATTATTTGGAATCCGTCTACGGATACATTTCGGTTCGTAATTGAGGAAGCGACATGCTCGCCCAAGATAACGAAACGTATAATATTGTCGGAAATCGCAAAGCTATTCGAACCGTTAGACTTGCTCGGCCCGGTCATTATTTTACCCAAAATATTACTGCAGGAGATTTGACAATTAAAATTACAATGGGACGAATCTATTTCGCTGGATTTGCATACAAGGTGGCCCGTGAGCTGAATGAGCTGAGGATTCCGCTATTTATCAAGGATCGCGGCGAGCATTTGCGATTTCAAATACACGGATTTTGCGATGCCAGCCAACGGGCATATGGCGCGTGCTTATACATTTAAAGACAAATCGGGGAGGATGAATTTCGCGTCGGTCTGTGGTGCTCGAAAACTAGAGTCGCCTCTCTAAAGACAATTTCTATTCTCTGTCTTGAGTTTTGTGCTGCACTATTGTTGGCGCATTTATGTGACAAGACGCGATCATCCATCGAGATAACTAAAGGGCAGTCTTTTTGTGGTCGGATGCCACAATAGCGTTACGGTAGATTTCGTCGTGCTCGAGGAAGTGGTCGGTCTTTGCAGCAAATTGCGTTGGCGAAATACAGCAGCTGACGTCCGCTTCGGATTGGCGGCATGTGCCGTCCGCGCAGAATCCGGCCGATTTATTGTCTCGAGGCATCCACCCACATGAGATTCGGAATTCGGCGTTGTAGTGGCACGGCCCCGAATTTTTGCGGAAAAACCAGGACGCGTGGCCAAAGGGCAACCCGTACATCTCCGAATCTGAGATGCCCGAGATGCGAAGGACCGTTGCCGTCGTCGTTTATGCGGCAATGATGAGTCCATTCGTAGAGTTAGTTCATAGATGTTCTAGCTTAAATAAATTGTGTAGGATCGTCGCCTATTGCTTGCGATTTCTCAAGCCGCATCTTCACCCGCATAGAGAAAAAGACCTTAGTTAGATTCTGATAACCCTGGCGCCTTAATTTGACGATGTTTTCTGGTAGTACTTTTAATGCTAAACAAAAAATTATATAGGTCTTATAGAGCTAACTGCTCTGGTTCTTGAGATATACAATGTTAAAGTTTAGATTAAGGGTGACCTCACCGATTTCAATGACCTTGATATATGTCGATATGAAACAAGGTGCCACATGGGTTTACAACTTTTCACGTGGAAAGCTGACGTGGAAAGCTACTTTGAAAGCACACTATGTGTCTAGCTTAACAATAGTGGAACCCCCTGTAGGGGGCGAAACCTACTGCCTTCACACATACACTTTCCACGCGAAACGAGGTGTCACGAGGTGTCACTTTTCAATATCCTAACTATTCTCTGTTATAACAAATTATTTTTGTTACAAATATTAAATATTTTTACACAATGCAACTTTTCATACGAAGGGACGAAAGAAAAAAAACGGGTTTTTAACTTTTTACGCGAACCGAGGTTTACTCCCACCCCCCTGCTTGCGGGGGAAGGGCGCGCCCGGGCGGTAGCCCCTTTCTCGCCTACGTGTGTACTGTTTATACACACACAATTAAAGTATTAAAAATTCATATTATTTATTTTTAACTTTAACACTATATATCTTGAAAACCAAAGCGGTTAGCCCTATAAGACCCATATAATTTTTTGTTTAGCGTTAAAAGTACTACCATCGTCAAATTAAGGCGCCAGGGTTATCGGAATCTTGCCAAGGCATTCGTGTCTCACACGAAGATATCTCCACCGCGTTTGACTATTTATACAAAATCGTACATGCCTTTCCTAGCAAAGTCGAACAGTTGAGAAGGGGAGTTTCTCTCACTTCCTCTAGTTCTTTAACTTCATTATCACCCTTTTTAGATGAACAGGGATTGATTCGCGTCGGGGGGAGGCTCAGGAATTCTAAACTGTCGTACAATACCCGCCACCCTGTTTTGCTCCCGAAAAATCATCGGCTTACTTATCTCATAATAGAACGAGAGCATAAGCGCAATCTCCACACGGGATTGCAGGGCACCATAACCGCGGTGCGACAGAGCTTTTGGCCACTTTCG
>NW_020210650.1:0-2401 GCF_003070985.1 Temnothorax curvispinosus | reverse complement strand
AAAAAGTACAAAATTGAGCAGTAACACTTCCACTCTTCCATCCGAATTCGAATTTAACGCATGCTATGCTAAAACCTTTTGTTCGAGATTCCGTTAACGCTGCGCCGTCCGATCAGATGGCAGCATCGATCGGGTAACGACGCTCGATCACCGCGGCAGCTTGCGCCCGCACGGGCGCGCTCATCGCCAACGTCTTCCTCGCGATCGAGTCAATTGTACAAATGGCCGCGCGGTGACTAGAAGTGTAACTAGAAGTGTAACGTGTGCTCGGTACGCTTCGCATCGTGATTCCGGTTAATCGTGCACATCGCAGTGACTACGCTGCTTAGACTTTCGTATAAATTGTGAAATAGACCGCTCATCAACTCTGGTGCCTTAACACGACGACTCAAGTTCACGCGTGCGCGAGTGCCGACCGCCACGTGTCTCACCGGCTCACGGGCTAATCATCACGAAGAGGACGGCAATTAATATAATTGTCTCACGCTTATAAGGACTAGAAAGACACCTCATTTGTTCACCGCTCATCACTCTCAGGTCAGATTGTATCAATTTTGACGCATTAAAGACGGCTCAGACTGTGGTCTAAGTTACACAAAAATAAAGTGAATAATTAGTTAACACCTTCCACGCGCGTCCTTCTCATCTCGCTCCCATCGTCGGGATTAATCAGCGATTTCGCGAACATTTGGTCCTTCGAGCCGGATGCGTGGAAATTAGAGTGTAACTCAGACACAGATCATGTGGACAGGGCATGCCCTTCACGACATGCCACGTGGACATTATCGCGCGCTTTCGCGAGTGAAGTACAGACATTCTCACGCGCGCTTGCGAGTGTTACGAAAACATGTTCACGCGCTCCCGCGAGTGTAAACAGACATTTTTACGTGCTCAATACATGACATTGTAGATTCTCGATTCGCGTAGTGTTGTTCTAACGCGTTTCTCGAACGTTCTCGCCTCGTGCAGTATTTCTCATACGTGTCTCGACATATCTCAGGTCTCTCATCGGGCGCAGCTCATTGACGTCTCATCATGCCGGATCCCGCCAAAACCGCGACGGACGGCAAGACCCTGCCGTTGCTCGATCTGCCGGAGGACAGACGCGTGTCAGATCGCCAGGCCTCACCGGTGCGTTTGTCTGCGGAACTCACCTTGAAGGTGCAGACGCAGATGAACCGCATCGCGACAGTGCGGAACATCAGCGAGACGTTGCCATCGTCTGCGGATGACACGTCAGTGGATGATGTCCTACAGATTTCGATTCAACTCGAGAAAATCCACAAGGCGTTCCTCAAGGAAACGCCTACTTCGACGTCTCATGGCCGGCGGCGCTCATCGCCCATGAATATTTCTTCAAAAACGCCTTCGCCGTGGAGGCGCAGGAGTGTATGACGGCTCGTCGCGGTCTGGCAAAACTCAAGGGCGCATTGTCGGAAAGGATCGCTCCAAAGACAGCTCCTGCAGCGGCGCCGCCCTCACAATCTCAGCAGAGATTGCCGGACATCAGCATCCCGTCCTTCAAGGGCGTGTACAAGGCATGGCCTACGTATCGCGATCTTTTTAAGGCGGTCATTTATGTTAGCCAACGGCTCACAGACGTGGAGAAACTCCACTATCTGCGATTGTCACTCGAAGGCCCGCCTGCTCAGCTCATTTCCGGTTTGCCTCTCACCGGCGACTCGCTCAAACCCTCGTGGGAGATGCTCGTCGATCGCTACGAGAACAAACGTCTGCTCATTCAATCTTATCTGGACCAGCTCTTTGCCAGCTCAACACCGGTGCAGAAGAACGCCGCGGCACTGGACAAGCTGCTCAACACGTTCAAGGAGGGCATCAAGGGCCTCCAATCCTTGGGCGTCTTGCAGGATCTGGGCGACTGCATCCTAGTGTACCAGTTGTCTAGGCAGCTAGATCGCCAAACCAAGGAGCAGTGGGAGACGTCGTTGTGCGCCGCGCGCGAGTACCTGCGATTCGTGAAACTCGAGCAATTTCTCACCTCGCGAGCACAAGCACTCGAGAGAATCGAGTCAACAGCCAGCTCTGGAAGCTTGGCAGGGGCTGCTTCAACAACACGGCGCTCCTCGACGGCTCATCATGCGGCAGCTCAACCGGCACGCACTACTACATCAGACGGCTCAACGGAGTATCCGTGCGACTGCTGCAACGGCACGCACTTCGTAGTGACGTGCCCTAAATTCAGGGAACTCTCACCGGGCAATCGACAGAAGCTAGTCATCTCACGGAGGCTGTGCTTCAACTGCCTCGGCCGTCTCAACATTCGTTCATGCAAGAGCTAGAGGGTGCAAGAAGTGGGGATTGTCCCGATTGCGCACATTACAAATCGGACACGACAATATTTCCCGATCGGACACGGTGTCGATTGCACACGGTGCCGATC
>NW_020210649.1:0-6864 GCF_003070985.1 Temnothorax curvispinosus | reverse complement strand
AGAATGGGAGAGCAGAGATCGTGTGGAGAGCGGTACGATAATAATTGAATTAAGTGAATGTCGCTTAATGATACTCATTACATTACCAAGCCGATTACCAAAGCGATCGTGATCACAGAGAGCGCATTACGGAATGCCTATGGAAGCAGATCTCGAGTAATAAAGTTTCGTGGCGTTAATATCGGTTTTATCTCAATGTATCGCACGTATCATCAGTTATGCGGAGATTATACGTGGTCTAAACTCCGCGAGAGATAATTCACTCGTTTAGTAATAAGCACGCGGCAAATAGCCCGCGCGATTGACGGAACCGGCAGCTGATGTCCACATCAAAGAGATCTAAGTACCACTAATCATAAGGAGAGCAATGCATAATAAAAAAAAAGGTAGATGTATATCGTAGAATTGTAATCGTATAATAACTTCTTGTACCCGACGGGTACAAGTTTTGCGGATAAATCGCATCAGTGCATTAGTTTCCTAGTAGTAGATTCAGGCTGTTTCGACGTCTCTCTTTTTCTTTTCCATTTTCTATCTTTCCCGTCCCCGGAGCGCTATCTGTCCGCTGTTAAGAGGGAGAACACGATCGCATAACCGCGCGAATATCTCTTCGCAAACGGCGCGCGAGGGATGGGATTTACGAAGCGTGCAAGCGCCAGCGGAAGCGCGAAGCAACAGTGAAATACTCCATTGCGCTTGAAATCCACGACGTCGCCCGCCGTAACCTACGCAAACGAGAGGCCGAGAGTAAGAGCGAAAGGTCGAGAGCTGGAGAAAGAGAAAAAGAAAGAGAGAGAAAAAAGGGCAAGGGTGAGATAGAGAGGAAGATGAAGAAAGAAAGAAACGGAGAACAGAGAAAGTGGACGATCATTTCTTCTTCGTTGGGAAAAGAGAAGGGCGCGCACCCGGCAGGAAACGGACGCACGAATTAATAATGGCTACTTGTATCTCCTTCTTCTTCGCCTCGATTCTTCTCCCTCGGCAGCAGCGCAACCGTTTTGCGCGGCCCGCACGAGAGAGGCCAGGGTATGAGTCGGGCATATGTAGTTTTCTGCATCGCCCCGCAGCGCGGCCTCTTAATGGCCGCGGTAATGCAACGTGATTGCCCGTTTCACGGAGCATTACGTGGAAAAACACACGTTGCGACGGGAGAGACTCACGCAAATGACACACGTATGTGCACGAGTTAAGCTACGGACCGCGGAAGCCGAGGTAGCCTTGCTCGTCTAACGTGGGACCTCGGGACAGGGAGATGGAAACGAGCGTATGGAAGGACGTCGGGAATGAGTAGGACAGCTAAGAATTAGATCTCGTTTGAAAAATACAACGTGGAAGGCACGATTATATGCTTCGAATGTCACCATAAAGAAACGCCTTTTGACAATACATTAATCCTTCCCTCGTAAATCGGTCAGTCAACGGTCACAAATTTTACAATTTAAACGAATTATTTTATATTACAAAGAATTTTGTTACAGAGTATATCTCAAAGTTATGATATGCTCTTTTCAAAATTTTCTACTGAAATAATCATTAGGAGAAGAAGAGTAGATAACGATCATTCGAAATCTACATTAACTTTGAGTGCACTTTGATAGAACTTTACGATATTTAATAACTGCTACAAGGTACTTAGTATAAAAATCAAAGGGGTAAAAGAGTCAAGATTAAAATTAGAATTTTAGATTACCGTGAAAGAAAAAATTTTTAAAGCCAATTCAAGAATTCACAAATCAATTTTGAAGTAGCTTATCCGTTATTACATTCAGCTAATTGTTCGCTGCTAAAGCCATTCAGCGAACATTGAACAGCTAACTTTGAAGAACGAATCTGTAATCGCGGTTGCCGGTCTCTTTCGAAAACGCTATCGCGAGATACAAATTCTTTGCGAATTTCTCTTCCGCGAGTCCGTGCCTCGAAAGGCTAAAAAAGGAGGAAAGGCAGAGCAACATGACGTAGTGCCGAGACTGCCGAGAAAATTACGGTAATCACGTGGTGGATGTGCGAGATACCTGAAAGAACACAGCCGTGCAAGAGAAGGAAATATTCCTGGCGCTGTCGAGGTCGGAAAAGAAGAAGGAGACGAGACCGAGAAAGAGAAAATAAAGAGAGAAAGAAAGAAATAACAAGAGAGAGGAAGAGGGAGAGAGAGAGATAGAGAGAGAGAAGGAACGAGAGAACGAAAGGGAAAGAAACTTTCAGAAAGCATGCCGACATCGAGCGAGGAGAAAAGTTCGGCCTTGAGGCGAACAACCGGTACGAAGGTGGATGAAGGAGACACAAGGAGGATATCATATACAAGTGAGCAAGAGAGGGCGGAAGAGGAGCGCAGAAATCATAGGGATTAGCGTGTCGCTGCTATACAAACGGGTAATCCCGTACTAATAGCGAACATTTCCTTTGCCCGTAAACGTTGTCGTGATATCGTAAACGTAAACAGAGCAGTGGCAGCCAGTCGTAACTCTTCCGCTCGCTCGTTAGGCGAGTGGCATGTCATGCCCGCGAGGCGTTCTGCGCCTTTTAAATGCTGTTAATGACGTTTTCGTACCAGAAGGCACCAACGGTCCTATACTATGTTGCATCGCGCTGCAATCGTTAGTGAATGGCCATTCGTTCGTTGTCCCGACATCGGAATCGTTCGATGATGTATGTATCGGCGCGCTGTATCCTTTCTTTGAAATTAATCTTAATTCATGAAAGCTCAATGAGCGTGATGATTATCGATCATTGTCCTTACAGAATACTCCGCTTTTTTTCTCATACAATTAGCATTAATTTTACACAATAAACGTACAAAGAATGAAGATTTATAAAACTAATTGTTTTAAAAATAAGAACAGAATGTATGGAGTTTTTTTATTACGGATATATATATATTGTGAAAAGTTAATATAACAATTTAAAATTAGCGACATTCTTTTTCCTAAAGGGGAACTAGTTTAATTCTGAAAGGAAAATAAAATTCAATCTAAAGAACGATATCCAACGTTCGCGACGATCAGGTTTACGAACCTGAAAGTATGAATAATTGCGTGATCTGGTGAAGGACGCGTATCGATACCTATGCACTTAAGTTCTGAATAATCTATAAAGTAGAATATTCGCCTGATTTTTTTCTTGGCTTATGTAATAATAATGATTAATGTTAATAATTACCGGTGACATAGTGGACGTAACTTATTAAATTTCTCAATAATGACAATGAACGATCTTGTGTCATTTGGTACATATACACGGGGATTAGAAATTATGTCATAGCAATGCCTCGCCACGCAATGCGATCGATGTAATTGAAGTAATTGACCACGGTCCATATCTCGTTCGCATTCGCACGGATCGTACACACGTGTAAACGGGGCGTGCCTTCGGCACTTATATCATTAACTTAAAAATCTGCGTGCCCTGAAGCGATTGCATACGCGCTGCCATGTATAATTCAAGACCGTATGTGAAGGTATGGAATATTATCATAACTATCTCAGTTTTAAAGAACAAAAACTGTAGCAAGTAATTTAATAATAATAAGTATATAACTAAACTTAAAATATATGAACGGGGTATAACATGATATTTCTTGAGATATATTCATGATAGCAAAATATTTTCTGTCCATCATTTATTTAGGTTTGTGAGAAATGCATGCATGTTAGAAAATTGTCTAAATACTGTTTTGTTGTACTAGCTTATTTAATAATCCTGGAACCATATAGAGGTTAAACACCGACTTCAAATTCTATTTTAAAACAAGATAAAAATAAAGCAACACAACTAAAATAACAATTTTTCCTGTTATGTTTTGCAGATTATTTATTTTTACTTTACGTGAATATGTGTAGTACATAAACTACACATATTCATGTAACTAAATTCTTAGTTTCAGTCTTCATCATTCATGAGACATAAATATTACAAAAGAATTTAAGTAAAAATTTTATATTTCAAGAATGTTAATATGTACAATTGTGTACATATATATATATATATATATATATATATATATATATATATATATTCTATATATCTATATATCTATCAATTTTATTTCTTTTTTTATCTTTTATTAAATGTCTAATAAATTCAGACATTGAATATATTATCATTTATATACATACACATGACATAAAAATTTGCCAAATAAAATTAATATATAACATATACCTGATACAATTTTCACGTAGATTCATTGCTCTGGTGAAAGAAAAAGTAACATGTTGCTCACTGATACGATACATAAGATGGAAAATTGTGACTACGTTGAAAAACTGCTTCCATTTTTATTCTCATATTTCGATCATTGCATTGCTCGTACTACACGAAAGTCGTAAAAACATGGGTAATTACAATCGCGCGTAAATCATCAGAATAGGATAATCGGATATGATATTTTTTCCGACGTTAATCGCACGCATATTTTATTGTTGCGACGCTAGAATAATCTATATGATCTGCTCGGCGAATCTCATAAATTAATACAACAAATGAAATCTCGAACAGTAAAAGATTTTTACAAATCGCAGACGATGTACAAATTTCGAAACGCAGGTAGCAAGGGATAAAGGATAAAATATGCTCTTAATTATGATTATAGGTACTTATTAAATAAACGCATCATGATGCCGATTCAAAAAAGTTCCATATATCAACAAAGTTGATAATTTAAAATGCGATTAATAAGATCGAGTTGATGACTAATCAAGATGCAATCATCGGAAGTGTATAATCAAAATTTAGTATTGTATGCGCAATATATTTCGAATGTTCACATGTGTGTATAAATATCGCGTTAAAGTAATGATATATAATTTTCATTCCGTATTGCTCTGATTTCTTATATACATAAAAATAGATAATTCGCGCAAAACATTTGATTTGATGAATAGCCGATACATTTACAGTTGTTAATCGCGGAAGTTAATTATTCGCTGGTGAACTGATATCGAGTGGTTAATTACTCGAAATGTGGGAAATAATTATAGAAAATAATCAATCGTATTTAGAATCTTTTGGTATATACTTGCTATGATCACGTTTCGGTAATTAATGTAAGAGCATACAAAACGGCTCGTACTGTTAAGTACCTGCTCGCTTGAGTTCGTAAATGATAACACGGCGCGCAATGATTTTGCATACGCGACAGCGTACATTACCAAATATCAGGATCATACGCCAGCTATTTTTGTCACGCTGAAATATTTTATATATTATGAAATAAATGTACGTCAAATATTCTATTTCTTGATATTTCAAACTAATTTCAATAAATGAGCTATTATCGGATATTTTTTATTTTCTTTTGTAGAGACTTTTATTAACATTGCTCAAAATAACGATTATTCTATTTGAAAAAGTGTTTTAGAATAAGAATATTGATTTTTTGATGAGAGAATTTGCTTCAATTTGCTTCAAGTATATTATTAATATCAAATTAATTCTTTTTTTAAATGTCATTATGAATTAATAATTACTTGCTTCATATTAAAAGAATTATTAAACTTGTTATTTAAAGAATAACATTTATCTTCGTTTTGATAAAAAATTATTTACATAATTAAAATTTATTATCTTATTACTTAAAAAAGATAATTTCTCTTTTATTTAAAAGTGGAATAAAATTGTAATTGAATTTTTTAATATATCGAAAAAATTAGATTAAATTGTCGTGATTTAATATTATCATGATTGAAAATATGACATAAAGAACATCAAATTAATTCTCTTTATTTTAATTCAAGATTTATTTATAAAATCATATTTTAAAACTGATTTCAATTAAGTTCTTTAGCATAAACGCTACTATAAGCACGAGCTATAAATATCTATTGATCTTTTCAGTTGTCTCAAAATAATTGTCTGTTTCCTGCTGCGCGATGTATATCGACGTATGTTTCAACAATTTTCAACTTTCAGTCCGTTTTCTTCGCTTCGCGATTTCCTTCTTGCCTGCACGGTCTGTCAATCGCAATGTTTCCGCGTTCCGTTACGCTCGATGGAAAAACGCCGGTGGCTAACACTTCATTTTTTAATAACTCGCAAAAAATGATTTTATATTTAATTGCTAACAATGATACACGGAGAAAAATATGCGTCTTGTACTTCGCGTATATAAGTACGTAAAAAGGATAAAGAGTACGGTGAATGAGAGATATATACGTATGAGAAAACTTGTGAGATATTAAAGTTGGCAAAAGTTGCTGGCTGACGTATCTTCAGCTTTTACTCGCTCTAAGCCAGCCCTTCTACACTTTCCACGCTGTATCTTCACCTTACCCTTCTCCTGTTCCTGACTCCTACCCTGTTTGCGCCGTTCATCTCACATCTGGCAGGATATTGCGATAAAAGAATTACCCGTTTCTCGCTGCGTGAGAACGTCTCTCTCTCTCTGTATACTATACGTGAAAGAAAACTCCAGATATTAAACTGAAAGAGTCTCGTCGTGCCAGTTGCACGGGCACCATCGTTTCGCTTATGACGTTTTCAAGACCGGTACGTTTCCTATATCGCCCCAAGACCCCTCCCCCCTATCTATCATATTCTATATCGGATAGTATAATAACTATTACAGCCTATCTCTCTGTCTAATTGTAAGTCAGATAAAGAATTCTATGCAATCTGTATATCGCTATTAATGAGATTTTAAGCTTTGAAACATTTACATATATGATCTCATCAATCCTGGTTGAAGAGATTTTGAAGGATGCAAAATTAACAGCTTGCAATCATTTTACCACAATGCAACACCTGCATATCATCGATCAAAATGCTCATCTTCTGCACCGTGCTACCGATCGCGCTCGCGCAGGTGTCCGTCTTGAAAACGACGTGGTTAGGGATCACGGACGCGGCGAACGGAATATCAGTAGCGGC
>NW_020210648.1:0-5909 GCF_003070985.1 Temnothorax curvispinosus | reverse complement strand
ACTGAGCAAAATAAAAAATAACTGAGCATTTTATATTATCCCTTTTTTAATTGTATCATACACAATTTTTTAGGTTTTTTTTGTACTTCCCTTCTGACCTAAAAACCAATATCCCACGGTTTGTTTTAATCTAATATTAGGCGTAATCATTGCAACTAAGGCAGTTCTCGCCTCAACTGGCTCGCGCGTGACTCCGTCGTCCACAACCCCTTTGAATTCATTTGCTGCTTTATCATAATGCATTTCAGGATTGAGACTAATCTCATCAAACAACACTGAGACAACTTTATTTGAAACAGGAGCATTTTTAAATGACTCTTGAATCAAGGACAAAATCTGCTCGTTAAAACCTGAATTAACAGGGCATCTTTTCTGATATTCCCTAAAGGTGGGGCCAGACTATGCGCGATTCATGGTTCGTGATTCGCGATTTGCTATTCGTATAAGATTCGTGAATAGTGTGTATAGGCAGATTCGTCGAATTCGCATCAACTGTTTACCATTCGCGCCGATTCGCCAGCGAAGCGCTTTTTCGATTCGTGGTTCGTGATTAGCGGTTCGCTATTCGTATAAGATTCGTGAATAGTGTGTATAGGCAGATTCGTCGAATTCGCATTCGCTGTTCACCATTCGCGCCGTTTCGCCAGCGGAGCGGTTTTTTGGCGAGATCAAAGAGCGTGAATCGCCACGAATGATCAATTCGTGTTGATTCGTGCGGTGTTCACACTGTGCATGTCTATTCGTATGTATCTTCGTGGTTCACGCTGAAAAGTCGATAGATTCGATTTACTCGATAGTCGATTAGAATTTAGGTTAGTTTGCTAGTTGCTGGCTAGCTGCAAGGATGGAAGCCGAATGGACAGAATGTCGCGTTCTTGCGCTTATAGAGGATATAAAGCAATATCCGTGCTTGTGGGATCCTAAAGACAAGGATTACAAAAGTAGAAATAGAAAATTTGATTGTTTAAAGATTTTAAGTGTTAAATATGAGTGCTCTCCTGTTGACATAAAGAAGAAATGGTCTAACCTTCTTCAATCGTATAGAGCATGTCGCCGTAAAATTAAATCTAGTAAAAAATCAGGAGCAGGACGAGATGACATTTACAAACCAACATGGTTTGCATTTGATCATATAAATTCATTTATGACAGACATGTATATTCCACATGGAACTTTAGATTCAATAGTAAGTATACCAATATATTTTTTAGATAAAATTTACGTTAACACTTTTAAACGTATAATTTAGCATGCATGAAATCTTAATAATTATAATTGATAGAATAAATAGTCTATCTGTCTCTACCATTAGCAGGGTTCGAAGAATATGTTGCAGAAAATAAAAACAATTAAAGTGAAAAAATACATTTTGTGTGTTACATTTTTATATATTGCTTGATTTTCAACTTGTTAAATATAATATAGAATTATTATGAAATAATAATGTTTAAGTAGAATTAATCATTTTGTCTTGCCACCCGACTTTGCCGTTTGTAACAAAGTATTCAGCAAACTCTTGACGCACAAGTTTTGCATTATTAGATGGCTTTCTGCCCTTTTTCTCCAAAGGTAAAAGAGAAGTCAATTCTGTAGTATCTTTTCTCCATAATCCTTCGATGACTTTACCATCCTTTTCGGTATCAAACGTTCCATTAGGCGCGTACATATCTTGAGAACTTTTGCTTCTTTTCAAAAAGTTATGCAATAGAACACAACATTCTGTAACAAGTGTTGCTCTTTCTGGGCTTAATAACATGGGTTTTCGTAGTACTCGGAAAACTGCTGACATAATTCCGAACACATTTTCTATGTATAATTCTTCGTGCCCGAGAATGTCTGTAGTTGTATGCTCTTTCTAGCGATATAGAATCATAACATCCAATAAAAGGAACCATAATGTTTTCTTTCAATGGAAACGCATTATCACCAAGAAAAACGTATGGAATATGTTTTCTTCTCATTGGCAGTGGTTCAGGTTCGGGCAAATTCAATGTACCATTTTCTAAATTCTTAAACAAAGAGGTATAACGGAATATACCTGCATCAGATATCCGTCCTTGACAACCTATATTACTATTTATTATACAGTAATCAGCATCACATAGCGCCATCAAAACGACACTAAATGTGCCTTTGTAATTATAGTATTCACTGCCACTGTGAACAGGTGATTGTATCACAATGTGTTTACCGTCAATTGAACCCAGGCAATGCGGAAAATTCCATTTTCTTTCAAAGTTTTGTGCTGTTTTTTTCCATTCATCGGATGTCGTAGGAATCTAAAAGAATAAATAAATAAATTGTGATTTTACTCTATCTATATAAAACATTGCTTTCAACTGTAATATATAATTTTATTGCATTATAAATGGCCTTTTTATATTGTAGAATCAAGAAAAAGACAGTGATGAGGAAAATAACGCTGAGATATTACAAAATGAAAACATTGAAACTAACGAAGTGGAAGTAATCGATATCGGTCAGACATCTACAAATATTAAACAGGAAGTAAAAGTTTTCTCGTCCCTGGAAGAATCGTCAAAGGTTAAAAAGAAGAAAAGACAAACACAAATTGATGAACGAATTGATGAAGCATATTCTTATCTAGCGGCAAAAAAAAGGAAAGAAGAAACATCAG
Source organism: Temnothorax curvispinosus (assembly GCF_003070985.1). Taxonomy (NCBI): domain Eukaryota; kingdom Metazoa; phylum Arthropoda; class Insecta; order Hymenoptera; family Formicidae; genus Temnothorax; species Temnothorax curvispinosus. The sequence continues at coordinate 3,271 of NW_020210648.1, read as the reverse complement.
AAAAACGACAGAAGGATGAATGTGATATTTTTGGAGAATTGATCGTTACTAAATTAAGGAAACTCGACGACTATACTCGACAATTAATTATGAACGACATAAACACTATAATGTTCCGAGCAACCATACAACCTACTCAGAATTTTCAACGTGATAATTTCACACAACCTAATACTTTTATTCAATCCCCGCTATCTCCCGTTTGTTCTTATTCAGTGCAATCTTCGCCAATTGTTTCATCCCAACCATCTCCTAATATTTCTTACACACCCCACCCATCTCCTAATACTTCTTACACACCCCAACCATCTCCTAACACTTCTTACACACCCCAACCATCTCCCAACTCTTCTTACACACCCCAACCATCTCCTAATACTTCTTACACACTCCAACCATCTACATCTGCTTCTCATACAGCGACTTAAAAAATAATCGCAACGAATTGTTTCCACGTACAATACTCTTTCAAAAGTTAAACAAAGAAATTCTTCATTTATATTCAGGATAAATATTCTAAAAAATCTTTTTATTTCTTTTGCAGATTTGATATTTTACATTAAAACTGGTTTAATTGACCGAAAATAAATAGTATAGTTTCCTTTTTTGTGTTTTCTTTCGTGTTTCGTTCTTTTTCACTTTTCAAAACATCCTACATTTTATATAACAAGAAAGATACGATAATGAAAATATAGTGAAATAATATTAATTTTATAATAAGAATTATTTTATATCTAAGTTTAATTTTATGTTATTTCATGAATTCTTTATTTACTACTTTAAATAATTTTATATGATAAGTATGAATTACATAAAACGCGGTTAAAATGTAATTTTGTTAACAATGTATCTGTAATGTACCTACATGTAAAATGAAAAATGTAATAGTAACATTTAAGGCGTCATTATTAATGTTTTATTAAGTAATTACATTATAATTGGAATAAAACGTATACAGCATATACAAGGCAAATGCCAATCATTTTAGAAATTAATTATATACAATATTACCTTTACTTGATCATGAAAGGCCTCTTTCAAAGCTTGACATACTTCAAACACGATGGACGATATTAGTTGTGGCGAAATTCTAAATAAATAGCTCAAACTTCGGAAACTGTCGCCTGACGCCAAGAATCTCAATGTTACTGCTAGTCTCTCTTTGGTTGATACAGGTTTTCTGAAATGAGTGCTTTGTTTAGCAATTTGGGGTCCTATCAAATTGAGAAGAAATTCAAAATCCTCTGCCGACATTCTACAAAAATTCTCGAATTTCCCACTCCTCTTCACATCATTGAGCAATACAGTTTCACTATGTCTAGAATAAAAAATGTTGTTAATGAAGTAATTTGGTCTTACCGTGATTGAGAAATTTCTTATTTCAAAACTTGCAATACTGATTTTATTAACTAACCTATTGAATAGTGGTTTGATCCACCATCTCCGCTTTCTTCTTTTCATTTTTTTCTTTGCAATTAAAATATATATTGCACTCGCAATTGCAACGTCACTATCATCGCTATCGCTCATGATCGAAACTTATTACGCAAAAATGTACTCTGGATAATAAAAGTAAATGTTCTTTCCTCGGTGTCTTCTTTTATTTGCATACAGATTGCCGAATCATAAACGAATCGAAATCGCGAATAACAAATGATAAACCATGAATGCGAACGATACGAATCTGTACGAATGGCGAACCGCGACATTGGCGAACGATACGAATCTATACGAATCTTCGACGCCAGACTATGCGCGATTCGTGATTCATACGAATCTTTACGAATGGCGAACCGCGAATCACGAATCACGAATCGCGCATAGTCTGGCCCCACCTTAAGAGTTCTTTCAGTTGGCAAATATAGGATTTTTCTTAAGTATCGATATGCCTTTGGCGAAAGGTAGCAAATTGATAGTGCGATATTTTTTACAGTATCGTCGTATCTCCTTTGAAATTTCCCTATATTTGCCAACTTTAACTGAGTTATAAATAGAGCATGAGTTTCTTTCGACAGAAATGGTTGAGATCTCTTAATTAACGATTCTATTATCCTGTTCTTGATAGCTTTTATGGGTTTTTTCTTTCTACTGTCTTTAAGGCGATTAATTCTACTGCGCAATACAGCTATAATTTTCTTTTGCTTATCAATAATCGCGGAACATTTCGACAGCTTTTCCTTGGCTAAAATCTCACAGTTAACTTGAATATCTGATGCTCCATTTAGAGTTGAAGTGGATTCTGGGTCCGCAGTTGTACGATTCGTTGGAAACGTAAACGCATCAGGAGCATATGTGTTTCGGGCAGAAAAGACACTGAAGACGGCGTATTCGACGTTGGAGTTTCTAAGGTGTCTTGATTTTAAAAGGAATAAAAGGAATGTGAGGTCTTTAAAGGAATAAAAGGAATGTGAAAAATATTAGGAGGAAAATTCAAAAGAGAATGTCAATATGCAAATGGTGTAAACATTTATTTATTAAAATAGCATTTCTGGTTACGATTATTACTTGCATATGACAATTCATATGATTATTAAGTCAATAAACGTAAACAAAAATAATACGTTTATTTATAGTCAATAAAATTATGAATAAATTAATTACTTAAAAGACTCCTGGGTACTCGCCGCGGCCATGTTAGGTCATGACATCAAAGGCGAGACATGACACGTTGAGAATTCTTGCGTGCTATTTTCAAATAAAAAAAATATTTGGATGGCGAGTATGTGTGTGTACCCAGGAACCTTAATGAATAATATATAATGCTATTAATGCTACCACAATTGCTATCATGTTCTTACCTGACAGTAAAATTTGAACGTTTTTGTCAATGTAGGTATGGATGATTTACGACCATTATCAGATCGGAGCGCAAGTATACGATGACCCGTTTGCTTCTCCACATAAGCTTTATATTTTTTAAACGTATCCAACGCTTCACTTTTATACTTCAAGAAATAGATACTCAATCTTCTAGAGTAGTCATCTATAAATAGAATAAAATATTTTGCTCCACCTATCGACGTAGTCTCCATTGGCCCGTATATATCGGTGTGAACCAACTGTAAAAGTTTCGTTGTTCTCTCTTTCTTGATATTGGTTGAAAACGGTTGTCGTGCTGCTTGCTTTCCTTTTACGCATACTTCGCACAGTCCCTCACTCGGATCTTCAAAGCTTAAGCCGTCAGCGTGTTTATCGCGCAACAGTTTCATACTAAACCTATTTAAATGGCCTAATCTTCTATGCCATACGAATTTGTATTTACTTTACAACC
>NW_020210647.1:0-3521 GCF_003070985.1 Temnothorax curvispinosus | reverse complement strand
CGCGCGGAATGATGAAACATTGCTTCATTTACGATAAAGAACTGCGCTCACGGGATAATTAGCGAGGCGGAAAAATTTGTTGAACATTTGAGATATATTTTCTAGAAAATATCAGCGGCATTAATTTCGCATGTGATATTGCTATTAATGTAACGACGCAGCAGTAATTAGTATCAAAGTAACGAACACCATTTATGTCATTCCGTAACTTCAAATTAAATTAGTGTGATGAAATACATTATTAAAATATTAATATATAGTTCCATATGCGTCACATGTGACATAATCTCTATCGTATGTATCTCTAGAAAAAGAAATTCTATGTCTTCTTACTCGAAGCAATAAATACATAATGCATAATGCACGTTACCATTGCGTGATATTGTGACTGATTATATCGATGAAATGGTAAATCACCGTCAACTACGTCATGTTAACAATTCTCCATCGCCGACACAATAATAAATTATACAGTAATGCTGATATTTTCTCATTAAAACCATGAAACTTCTATACAAAGTGTTCTATACCTTCGTCAGTTTATTTGAAACTAGAAGCCTTATCATCTGATAAAACAATGTGTAAGTCGTTTCTTTAAAATATTTTGGTGTAATGTTTCTTGTGTGTGTGTGTGTGTGTGTGTGTGCGCGCGCGCGCGCGCGCGCGCATTCCATATAATCGAGACATCTAAAATACGGAATTATTACTAAAGTACATCCAATCTCGAATGGGTTGTAAACAATGATTTATAGTGTACGTGTACGCGACTATCGTACAACATAAGCCAGGAATATGATCGTGTATTAAGTCAGGAACTCGCGGAAGCTGTAAGTGGTAATATCTGAAAGTGGTCAGCCAAATGGCCGACCTTATCATGCCTGTACTACTAACGACCAGCAAGTGAATGCGCACCATGCACGGTCAGACACAGCTGCTGCTTCGGGTAATTTGCGAAATATTGGGAAAGTATAAAACCACTATTTTACCAATAATGCATTTGTTTTCAGTACTACAGTATAAACTTTTGCGATTATAAAAGTGATAGAAATGACCAAACCATTTTTTTTTAATAAACCGTGCATTTTAATAAAATACACAAATTAATTTTTACACAGTTTTTCGAAAACTTGTCTCGTAATGCCAATTTTCAATAATTATAACTATGTCATATATAAATTTAATTATTAATCAATTCATTTTCCTTTATCAAAAAATTAATCTACAGGTAATAATTTATTAAATATATTCATTTTGTTTTCATAATTATCTTTCTCTCTCTTTCTCTCGGTTAATTGTTGTAATACTCTGGATCGAATATTGCTCATTACGCATCGACACTTCATCATCGCCGGATTACAAAGTCGCGATGAGAGTGCGTCAATATACTGCCGGGCGCACTTTCATGACGTTGGCGAAAGCTTGTTTCGCGGGAGATTGAAACTTTTTTTCCTGCCCCAATCTACGTGTACAAAAGAGGCAAGTGCGGCCTTTCTGACGCGGTAGAGAGCGGAAATTTAACAGAGTGGAAAGCAGAACGAGCCACCAACCCTCGTACGACATAAACCGTCCACGAATATATCCCCCCAGTATGTCCTTTTAGCGTAGGTATGCCATCAACGATTATTCACGGAAAAATTTCGACAATTTCTTTTTCTATTTATCTTTTTCATTCTCTGCTGGACACTTTCATTATTTTTTTATTTCGTGACGCCTTCGCGTTCATAAAAAAAAATATACCATGCTGGCGATGTTCCAAAGCTTTTTACAGCAATTATAAGACATTAATTACGAGATTAATTACTTTACTTGTTAATTATAAAACGTACAATTTATATATGTCGCCGTATTAATGTAACATTTTCATAAAAGATAAATAAAAATGAATTAACTGCAACTAACTATATGTTATTCAACTTTTATGATACTTTAATTTTATAAAGAAAAATATTCTATAAACTCTAACATAAGCTCGAACATGTTAATTATTCAATCACAAAATTGTATGTATATATTTAATTCGTCTATTATATCCATCTCAAAATTCTTATTCCAATATTTTTGAATTATTATTTCATTAATTAATATGAAAACTTTTGCAAGTGGATGGGAATTTGTGAAGCAAATATACAATCATCTATAATCACAAAAAAAATTGATTCCAGTGCTTTCTCCTAACAAGATATTTCGCGTGACATATCATCAAAGGAAATGAGAGTGTCTCTCTTCGCTTTCTGTTGTTTCGCAATTGGGGACTAACCGCTCCAATTTAACGAAATTATTCCATTTTGACGACCGACGCTCGTAGCACGAAATAATCGAAATTGCGCGTCGGCATATTTCCCCTCTTAACTTTGCGGATATTGGCGCCAAATATTTGCGAGCAGCACTCTTCCCAAGACTTCGATGTATTCGTGCAAGAGCGAAAAGCACGACGATTGCCATGAAGGTATTTCCTCGTTAATTTCATTTCTCGTTTTTGAGCCGTAACGAGACTTCGACTCAACAAGATTTAAAATATAAATAGAAATGAGAAAGATTTATAAAATAATAGAAATTAAAAAATATTTTTACAGCATTTTCACAATTACTTATATCTCTTAATGTATTTATTATACACCGTACTAATTACATTTTCAAGAGAAATGTTATTTGTAGTTCTTGTACTTACAGGAATTTAATCGAAACAAAAGACTGGGAAATTAGTAACATTTATTATAAGAACAAAGAAAACTCAAATTACAAAGGATTATTATTTTAGGAGAATGTAATAATCTGTAAATAGGGTAAATGGCCATAGAGGAAAGATGGCCAACACATGTTCATTCGATGTTTCATGACGAGCTAGATTGAAAGAACATAGGTTGGCCATCTTTCCTCTATGGCCATCTTACCTGAGTTTACCCTACGTTATGCAAAGTTTACCTAAATATTAAGGAACGAAAAGTGTTAATAAAAAAATTTATTTTTATTTATCTAACTATTTGCATTTTTCCCAGTTTAATTTACATACGACTACTGAAATATCCGGCCTAAATTAGGCAAATCTCACCATGAAACTGGCAAATTGAATTTTTTAAAGCTTCGTCCGCATCTCATTGAGGAGTCTCTCGAGTCATCCTCGTTAAGCTACGCCTCTATTCGTCCTGCTGGGAATCGGCATCCAAACGAACTGTTTGATATTCCGGCAGTGTGCATCATCCATGGCGGAGATGCGCGAAGTACACTCGGATGCCAATTGATGCGAACATTTATTCCGGCAACTTTCAGCACAGCATCGCCCGCTTGCTTCGAGCGAATGGCTGACAAGTTTACCACAACGGCGGAATCGTTGAACAAATTCAATCTATACGTGCTCTGCGCAAAATTCATGTTGACGAAAATATAATATTTTGTTCGTAACTTCCCCTGCTTCAATGCAATTTCGGCTTGTCAGAAACAAAAGATTTATTTATCAGCGAAAATACAAACGTGAAGTGTGATGAAATATTATTCAAATATAAATGTAAATGAAAGAACGGTGG
>NW_020210646.1:0-2070 GCF_003070985.1 Temnothorax curvispinosus | reverse complement strand
TGGAACCCGTCATCGGCAACCTGGAACACGTGGACATCGAATTCAAGCTTGATTCATAAGAATCGACTTACAAATTCCCTAGTGGCAAAATTAAAATTATGTCATGACATAATAAAAATTCGCTGAATTAAAATTATGTCTAGACATAATAAAAATTGGACGAATTAAAATTATGTCTAATAAAAATTGGATGAATTAAAATTATGTCTGACAAAAATAATTCCGCATTTTTATTATGTGTATACACATAATTTTAATTCATACAATTTTTATTATGTGTACACATAATTTGTTTTCGATTTAGGATACGAATCTTTTTCCGTTAGTTTGTAAGTTTCATGATTAAAAAGATCATGTCGTATTATTAACATATAAGTAAGATTTATAGAATCGTTATTAATTTTATTATATATCTTAATTGCGCGAATCTCTGTTTTGTAAAAATTATGCACAATATTCCTATGCAGGGATACTTGTTTAATTATTTCTTCCTATTGCATTTAAGTATAGAAAAATATACAATTTCTATGTGTTTGCACTTTATATTTAATGAGCAAGCAATTAAATATATATGATTCAATTTGCGTCTATGTCTCTTTATTGACTGACATAGTTATATACTTTTAAATATTTTTCTTTTCTGAAATTCAATCAATTGAATAGCAAAAACTACGTTATCATATTATATATTTTTGGTACGTATAGTGTGCAAATGTATTTTGAAATGAAGATTATATATTTTCTACTGAATTATTTACGCACACACGTGCGGTTTCAGAGAATCATTTTTCGCCAACTCAAATATGTTCCTATTCAACTGTCAAAATATGAAAGATAATTTTATCTAGTTGTGACATTCGCTCGAATTCTCGAAATAATTTTCAAGGATGTAAGTACGAATATATATATATCGTACTATTTAATATTTATAATAGAAAATTATAAACGATGCGTTATGTATGAGAAATTTAACAGAATTGCTTTTATCAAATAGAATTAATTTGCGATTAGTTCAAGGGAATAAAAGAATAAACAAATCGGGTAAATTTCAGACACGTGTTACAGGTGTCCATCTGTAATTATCAAAAATATCGATACCTGAAGATATCGGTACATATACAGTTGCGAACAACATTCAGTAAGACACGCGAATAAAAATAAATAAAGAATTTTACAGTTAAGGCTCCTGGGTAGTCACCGCGGCCATATTGGATTCTTACTATCGAGGCGAGGAAAACACCTAATTTTAAGTTGCGGTATTTTCCGAAATAAAAAGACATTTCAATAAAAAATCACGACAGATCGTTTCAACACACTTCAAAAATTGACCGGATACTATCCTTTTCTCTCGACAATAAACAAACAGCCATAAAACGAAGCCTAAACATACGGAAAACAAGCCGTTTGACGACTATCGAAAGAAGTGGTGAATGTTCCTTCCGCATATATATTTCTTGCAAATCTTACCATACGGTCAATTTTACGAGTTTCACGAATACGTTAAACGTTAGAGCACAAGTACAGAGCAAATAATAAAGAAATATACCGCAACTTAAAATAAGGTTGTCAACATGTCACAAGACAGAATTCTCCATTGGAGAGAGTGAGAGGAGAGAGTTCTTATTTCTGCCGCGACGGTACGGCGCTACCGTCAACGCAGAGTTCTCGGCTCAGGGACCAGGAGTCTTAACGACTTATTAACATTAATCATGCTATATTGCGATTATGTTTTATGCTGAAATTGAAAAATATATACAAGGTGTACAGCTGAAAGGGTTACAGATTATTATTTTGAAAAAACTAAGTAAAATATTAAATTGTTGTTTTCTTTAGAAATAATAGTCCGTAACACTTTTAGCTTCATACCTTGTATATGGGTGTTTCTACGTAAATACGTTTTTTACTGTCCAAGCTTGTTATATGTTCATGATTGAGAGGAGGGTAAGCAAGCGTTGTGAAAGTTCACTACTGCATCGTATTTGAAGTATCGCACAATAATCTGCTAATTGGGGAGTGGCTTATCCAATGGAAACATGCAGAAACTCCTAAAAATGTCAGTTACCTGGCCTG
>NW_020210645.1:0-1573 GCF_003070985.1 Temnothorax curvispinosus | reverse complement strand
TATCGGTTTTGTACGCTATGTATTGAGATCAACAAAAACGCATTATCTATTTTCTGAAATTATCCAGTAGTTAATATAAGCTGTAAAGTTAAAAAAAATTAAAAATATTGATAATTAATAATTAAATAAATATTGTCAGTTTATATTCATTATTTATTAATTAAGCGGCGATAAAAGCTAATTAAATCTATCTTTCTTTGATGTGTTTATAATGGAGCTGTGATGATAGTATAGTTCTAGCTGTTAGCTGAGATGAACCGTGTCTAAATACGAAAGAAAAGAATTATTTATTATCTTCAAGTACTGCAAAATGGTATGTTGAAAAAGTGTCTGTGTAAAAAACGTCAATTCATCATTTATACAATGACTTGAGGAAGTAGGAATCCATCACTAAAATTTGTTGAATATATGTGAATGATGATAAAAACTTTTGATTATATTTTATTAAAAGTTTCTAACGAAATTAACACAACATGGTGCAACTGTCATGCTAGGTCAATTCTTTATAAGATACGATTTTCTACAGTTGAAAGCGTATAAATAGAAAATAGATATTGCTCGGATGTTTTCGAGCATTAACCCCATATTAGAGAATCGCGCATTCAGTTTGTATGGATATATATTTTGTTGTGTATAGACGTATTTGAAACTATAAAATGCTTAATAACATCTCCAATTAAGAACTTTTCACTTTTGAAATTTCTTCCTCAAGCGAGTTTTTTACATTCCCGGAATCATTAAAGAAAATTATTCATCATTATATCCCCTATCCAGTGAGTTTTGCCTTCCAATTATCTCTTTAAAGACCAGAAAGTTGGACTGCATAGTGAACTGCACGACAAACATAATTCGGTTCCATTTGCTTAAAACATTTTATGTCATCACTATCGTTCTGTCGAGCATTTCATGATTTTCATAATTTATAAGATACACGGTAGATATGTTTTTTATCGATGTAATTGCGTTGAGACAAGAGACAAAAGCAAGAAGAAAAGTTTGCAAAAAAAAAGCTGACGCGCAGCAAGCTGCTTTTTCTGTTGCGTTAGCTGTACATTATCGTCGTTATTTCTTGGTCAAAGAATACATTGCGAGACAGTTCATGGAATTATAGCATTTTTAAATAATGAGTTCGGTCTCAACTTCACTATCGTTGTACCACGCGACATATATTAGCGATTGATCCATGTTTACCTGAGAGGGGACGCACCTTGTGGGGATACACTTGAAGAAACGGACAGTGCGTTCTCATTTCCCTTTCAACTTGAGCACCGATCACATGTGCTGAAACTAATTATTATTTTCGTAAAGTATCCAAAATTATCTGCGAATGACTATCACAAGTACCATTAGTCCAGCCGTGATAATTTGTCTTCGATTTTTTGGCCTTTGGCCCGGTGTATCATATTCCATTATTAATTGGCTGAGTTTTCTGTTGATCATGCTGGTTATACAGTACTTTCAATATTTGTACATATTTGATCACCTGGAGATCAACGAGTTGTCAAATCTTGTTGACGGTTCGGTTGTGACTTTATATTACAGTTTGACAATTTTTAAATTGACTAATCTGTGG
>NW_020210644.1:0-1147 GCF_003070985.1 Temnothorax curvispinosus | reverse complement strand
AACGTCACGTGAAAACGGTGACGTCCGCACGATGGCGTAGGGCTCCGATGGCCAATCACCCTCCCAAAATTCGTGGAAACCTGCCGGGAGGGAGGCTCTTCCAGGAAGTAATAAAAGGACCGCCGCTACGCCGCAGGATCGATTCTCGCTCGCAGATCACCCGCCAAGTACATTTCGATACAACCGCTTGCTCTTAGTTAAACCGCTTTTAAAAGGGATATCCGCACTCGCTTAACCGCTCGCCGCTTGCCGTGCTAACTTCTGTGCGCGCTCACGGCCCGTTTCTTCACTGAAAATATTAAAGACTGTACATACTTGTAAATATATAATATTTTATTTTGCATTTGTGTACTTGCTGTTTCTCTTTGTGCCTTGTGGTCGTCTCGTTACCTCGCGCTACACCGCGCTACCTCGCGCTCTCGAACAGTTGTTATTGTACTTATTGTTGTACTTACATTTCTTAAACTTCTTAAAATCTCTTGCATTTTGTAACAATCTTGAATGTTGCACGAGAACGATATATCTTCGCGTGTACTTGCGAGACACTACCGTTAACTTCACTTCGACTCGTGACAGCTCGTGATAATCGCCGAGACCACGCTCGAAACTGGCGACGATACTGTCGTCGCTGGTGTCGAAAAAGTGAAAAGGACACGCTACTAACGCCGTGGCAAAAATAGCAAACAGAGAACGTGGACGTTTCTTAAATAAAAATTCCATATATTTGGACTTTGCATCGTAATATCTGTGCTCATAGGGCACATAAGGGAAAAATAAAAACACTTTATATATAAATCGACCCCAAGCTATCGATCAAACCTACTTAGAACTTGATCCGTTCACTGGTTATTGAGATCTCAACATCTCGGGTACTCGCAACTCGTGCGTTCGCGTAAATGAGTCACGGTGCTTCTCACTCCGCGCGTACTTGGCGCAAGACACTACCGTGTCTCTTGATACTTCAGATATTTCTATAACATCTCTAGCAGTATATTATTTCTCATAAATTCTCAGGACGTACTTGTAATATCTCACAGTAATATATTATTTTTCGTAAATTTTCGTATTTTCAGTTCTCAGTAAATTCTCTACTCAGAACATAGAGTAAGTCATTTTAATCGACGTAGGCAAATATATCGAAAAATAT
>NW_020210643.1:1035-10854 GCF_003070985.1 Temnothorax curvispinosus | reverse complement strand
TTAATGTTGCAAAGTTCGAAATTATCTTCAACAATTTTATTTAAAAAGAAATTAAATTTACTTCATCCTATATTAGTTATCTTTTATTTATTTACGCCGCCTTGTATATTATATTATTAAGTTATTACATATCTCTGATGATTGCATGCGAGATAAAGCATTCGGGGAATATTGCCGGCTATTAATCAAGCGTGTGTCTCCTTATCATTATCGCGATAAAGCCTAATGAGATAAATGATAAGGTTCGAGAGTGGCGTCGGTTTTTTAGTGCGCTTGTTTTCAACGACACCGTGTACATTTCAAAATTCGGAAATCCGGCAATTCTTATAAAATTCGCGAGCTTTTTTCGTCGCTATGCTGCGACGACTGCGAGCACTCAAGTCGGTGAGTACTTATTAAAATATAATTTTAAGTCAAAAGCTAATGAAGCGTGACACGAGATTAAAATAATTTTCCTGCTTAATACTTTCGATCTTATATCTCATCCTCGGTTTTAATGAAGATGAATTTGTATTAATCGATGGATTTATAGATAATATTATTACTATAAGCAAAAATTATATTCCATTATCCGTAAGATTACATAGAAAAGAAAGTTTTAGAGATAATATTTTTAAAAATATTTTCTTTCTCTGAGGAAAAAAATATTTTAATAAAAAGTAAAATGTAAAATGTATATTGTATAACAACGATATTTGAGAGTGATTCCTCCTTACTGCCGTGTGAGACGTCGTCACTGGAAATTATTTATGGAAACGAGAAAGCGGAAGAGAGAAGGGAAGCGAGTGTGAGTGAGCGAGTATACACACGTACGTCATCAATATCGCCCTCGAACTAGTGACTTTTTTACACTTAGAACATTATTGACGTTGTTGTTAAGGAACAAGTTCCTGTTGAGAATAAATTATCGTACAAATAAACAGACATTTCTTTTCATTGCTATTAAATTGCTCTATATGAAAAGTTACACATTTTGGAAAAATTAATTCTATAAACGAGAAAATATTGGTTTTGCGGTTTAGTCGATGCTGCGTCGATTTTTTATAATATAAAACAATTTAAAAATGAAGATATTTTTGTCTTCATATTTTAGCATCGTGGACACAAGGCTTTAACGTAAGGGTTCCTGATTTTTCTTATCAGGAAGGTCACGTTAAAATCTGTGTAATGACCCGGGGGTCGGATAAGTTTTATTTTTGAAAATAATATCAAGACAAAAATATCTTCAATTTTTAATTCTTTTATATTATAAAAAAGTCGATGCAGCATCCGACCAAACAGTATTTTCTCGTTTATAGAATTAATGGACACAAGGCGCTCGGTCGTACCGCGATATCATCTGCCGCGTGTCTATTAACATCGTCGGGTGTACCCCTCGCACAGGCGCGCACGTGAGCCCGGTGTCGCCACCTGGTGCACCTTCGATCGTCATCATGGAGGGAACCGGGAAGGGGACACGTCAAAGTCGCGGAAAGCCGCTGTCGCTGTCGTTGTCGGGGAAAAATCCGTTTCGCCGCGCGATGAGGCGCGACTGGACGGCACTGCTACGCGGGAACGTCACGCGAGTCCGCGGATGAGAGCAGGGGTGTTGTGCGCGCGAGTGTGTATCCCCCGCGAGCGAGTTAACATGATCAGCGGCATTCAGATCGCCCTGAAGAATGCCATTGACGTGGTGAGTGATAATCGGTCGGTGGTGGCGACGGCGACGGGGTCTGCTGCGCGAATCGCGCAGTTGCGCTCCGTCCTTGCGCTCCGCGATAACGAATATGCTAATGAATTTTCCTCCCGCGGCAAGAGAGAGAGAGAGGAACCTTGACACGGGTTGCGTGCGGCGTTTGATACGGCGCGCCCGATTTTGCGATCGCTTGAGAAAAACTGATCGAACACGATATATTGACGGAAAGGAAGTGTTTACGAACCAGGGCATTCGTATCGTAATATATTTCCGCATTGAGTTGCTATCAGGGCGACATATGTGGACTGACAGTAGAGTCCATAGACAGAATTCATTTAAACTCGAACGTAGGTTGTACACTAGATTAAGGTTGCTCCTTTAAAACAGTATATATTCTCCCGCATTCGTACATTTATTCCCGTAATGTTTCCAAAGTTAGAGATGCTCTTCAAATTTTTTAGTTAAAGTATATCTTTCGATATTTCAGAGAATCTTTCGACACTTCTTTCAACTCCATCAGTGAGTCATAAAACTTATACGATAAAAACAAAAGCAAATACGCAAAAATAAATGGATGAAAAAAATATACGATAAGTCGATAGAATATAAGAGTAAAATAAATATGAAATGTTGCTTGCGGAATTCCTTATTTTCCGTCTGAACGAAAAGTAAGGGCGTTCGCGTCGAGTCGGGCAACGTAAATTGACGATTCGGAGTTACCGATAACATTTATCACGAGTGCAATTTTACTTAAAAATATTCCTTTTACGCGAGTCTAATCTCTTCCGCGTTCTTTTATACATTTATATGATAAAAAATGCGATTGAAATTAAAAATTGCTTAAGTCAAATTGATCGTCAATCGCGTTTATATAGAAATTAAATTCATAATTATAATTTATATCTTGACAACTTTTTTTAATGCGTATTTGACTTACAATTAATATTATTGATAATTCTCGACCTAATTGTTGCATGTATAATTCACGACCTTCTGATTAAACGTACGAATTTCAAAACTGTCGCCCGATACTTTTGCTACCCTTTAAACTTGTTGTTGAAAATCTCGTCAGATTACTCCGGAAAATAAATTACGTATTGCATATCTCGATTCAACATATTTCCTTCTGCGTTTCCAGATAGCCCCGCCGGCGACACCGTTGCAGGACTTCACCTACCACTGGAAACAATTGATGAACTTCTATGTGAGTCATCTGACCGATTGCAAGGTGCCCGTGCAAAACACCAGCATACCCCGACATCTGGACGTGCTGCTGGATATCTTGTTGCAAGAGGAGAAGGAGGAGAATGAACCGGGGCCTTGCCTGGAGTATCTCTTGCAGCACAAACTCCTGGACCTCCTGGCGACTCTGGCCAGCGCGGAGACGCCACCTGGCATGCGAACGGTCTGCCTCGGCTTTCTGCGAAAACTTCTCGGCAGGTCGAAGTATCCCTTGTTGCATCACGCGTCCATCTACGCGCCGATACAACGATTAGTGGCACTCTGCAACGGTAACCCACCGTCGCCGATCGAGGCCGAGGAGGTACAGTTAACGAATCGATTCACTGCGATTTATTACGACACTGTGCGAGATACTTGGAAGAGTTTGGTCCGAATTCGCCAACAAAACGAGAAATTTACGACTGCGAGGAATCACAATTACCTAAAGAGACTTTCCTTGCTCTGTATAATTAATATTTTGCACGTAAAGGCAGTATTTTACACGTCAATTGCGAAACAGACTTTGTGAAACAGATCACTTGAATTTTAATCAAAGCAAAAATTGTTTCTAGAAAAATAGGAGTAGAAAACTTTTATTTCTCTTTGCCTAAGATGAGTTTTAAAAATTATTATTTTCTCATGTCAATTTCTATTAATGTTGATTAACTTTAATCCCGGTTTAACTTACTTCTTATCTTCTAATTATCTAATTCATAGAACTAGAAAGATAAAAAGTAAGTTGAACCGACCGACTGTTCTTTTTTCGAAGAACTTCCTGAATGGTGTGCGTATTGGTGCAATAGGTTAGAGTGAAAAAAAAATATACTTGTCTCACTCTAAAGGTGCCTTTTCACGTTGACGTTCGACGCTCATTTTCAGCAAGCAAAAATCTTCAAGAAATAATATCTTTTATATATGTATCCATAAAATATTATTACTTGAAGATATCACTTGAAAATAATTAATATTTTACGCTGAATATTAAACAAATTCAACTCTATTTCTTTGACGCTAGCGTCAAAGCGAAATCATCACGTTCACGCTTGTTGACGCTCATTTTCAGCGTCTCATAAATTGGCACCTTAACTTATTACATTAAAGGTTATTCTACATAGAAGTCGTAGTCGTGAGTTGTAAGAAATTGACCAATCACATTCGAAGTTGAGGAGAAGATTCAATCTGTGATTGGTCAATTTCTTGCAACTCACGACTACGACTTCTATGTAGAATAACCTTAATGTGCACCAGTTCAAGAAGTTCGAAAAAAAAAAAACTAACCTCGAGATTTAAAGTTAATCTACATCGGTAGAAATAAACATTAACGGTTATTCTCTCTCATTCTTTTTCGTATATATTTGCAGAACTCGACAGTTTTCCGATTTATTTCTTAATCGATACTTTTATTCGGCTCGCTTGTCATATCCAATCGGCGCGTATCTAAACCGACGGTCTATTTGCTGCGCTCGACGCTCATTTACAAGTTGATTTGAAAAATTTATACATTTACTTACGTAATCTGCAAGCAGCTCACTGGATCCGCCGCATCCCGTTCTGGCTCCGCAGCTCCGTATCCTTCTCGTCGTGGAAAACTTAATCCTCGTCGCTCCGTAGAATCGAAAGACGCGGTAGCCAAGCCAGCATACACTTTCCAGAATTGGCGTTCACTCACAATCGTCCACAATCGCTCACAAACACTCCCGAGATTTCCACGCGTTCAACGGAACGCGAAACGAGATGAAGTTCCGAAAGTCGCGATCTCCGGCCAACTTCACTTTCCTTCACGTCGTCGCGTCGGCCGGGCGAAGCCCACGGTGGCGGCGAGGCTAACCCCAGCGATTTCGAAGCACGTATTTACGACGCACGTCGAGCCTACGATTCGTCCCGATGACGCACAGCGACGGGAAACAGTCCCGGAGACGATCTCGGATAGGATATCGGCCTCCGATCTCTCTTCGCTCCGCACGCAGATCTCGCGGAATCGCACGTCGACGCTCGCACGTCCGCCGGCGCGAAACGGTACGCTTCGAATGCGCGCTCGGCCGGTCCCGCGCCTCTTCGGCCGCGCTCGGTTTCGCGCCACCGCGGCTGGCCGCGGCACCGCGTCGATTTCAAAATGTCGACGCATCGTTCGTCTTTCTAGGGAAAGAAAGCCGATCCACTTTCCGATCACTGTTTCGCGATTGTTCTCCTCCTCGAGCCCACGCGCGTCACGAGACGCGCGCACGTTAACCGACGTGAAATGAAATACACTTTGAAAATGTACGATACTCTCGGCTCGACTAGCTTTTTTTTCTCCCCCTCTATTTCGCTGTGCGTCGCGCACACGACTGCGGCATCCCGCGATTCCGAGATGTCTCGATGTACTCGCGCACTCGTTGTTCTCCTCGATAGCGTCCCAGGACGCTCGGCGATAATCACGAACGACGATCGGCTTTGTCTTGCAAAAATCGGGGAAAAATCGCGAGTTACGAGGCACAATGCGCGTACGCGGCGTCACCACAACGCGAGACGTTTGAGCTGCGAATGGACGGTTCGGGATAATCGGGGTTCGGTTAATCTCGTTTAGCCTCGGCCGCGCTCGGTATCACGCCACCGATCGTGTTTAAGCGCGATTTCAAGATGTAGATTTAATTTTCGCTGTTGCAGCAAAATTACTGCTGCAGCAGCCGTATATTTTATATGAAAACGCCAGAGCTTTATTGCCCGTGGCCAATTATTCAATTCTACGAACGCGGAGCTTGCTTTGCTCGTAAAATAGAGAAGCTTTGTTGAAGAAACTAATTTTAGAAATAAACGAATATATGCAGATATACATATAAATGTACTTATTAATATCTCAGGAAAGAATTAAGAAATATAGAATAATTCTACAAAGTGAGACAATATTTAATAGATTTGTAAATAAAAAAACGGTTATTTCTTACAATATATAGCTTCGTACGATGTTATTTACGCCTGCTATTGCTTTTGCACGAAAGACGTAATTATTCATTATCATTATTCATAAATTATTTGTGAATAATTTTGCTAATGTAATATTCATAAATTATTTCTCTCGTGCATAAATAATTTACGAATAATTTCCTGAAACATCACAATTGCAGAAATATTAGTCATAAATCACTTGAAAAAGTTTTTAATTTCCGAAGCGAGTGAATGGCGAATGTTTTAAAAATGTCTGATATCTCAAGAAAGAAAAGGCTCTTTATTTTAATTTCTCTTCCTCCCCTCCTCGTGGATCTTTTCTACCTTGCTTGGAGAAATATGAATCTTTTGCCAAAGAAAGATAATCTATTCTCAACACACTTTGCATTGACGGACAAAATATAACTGCCTTGATCACAAGATAAAAATTAATTGTCATAATAATTTGCAGATTCAGAGAAATTATTTTCGGCGAATAGAATTAGTGTATTCTTCGACAAATTTTTCTTTACTGTCCTCATCGAAATTTATTACGTTGTCACCACTAATTATATCTCAAATTTGAAATAATTAACGAGGTATCTCGAATTCATGTATTGATACTAAAATCACATGCATCAATGGAAGGATTAGTATAAAAATACTGACTTTTTAGTTGATAGTAATATCAAAATTGTTTACACCGATCAATTGGCAAATATTAATATTTGCTAAAGAAATATCTGCTCTCTTTATAGGTGCAGTTTCTGTTAACGATCTGCTTCCTGGTGTGCAAATATCCTCACGTGACCAACATCATCAATGACGCGCCAGTTGTGCAAGCAGTCAACAATCCAGCCAAGAAAGATAATGAGAGGACGGAGATCCAGAGGGTGACGTATGTCCCGACTAGGAAGAGAAACAATTCCAATCCCTTGTTCGAGCCCTTGGACACCCAAGCGATCACGTTGGTCAGCCCAAATCTCTTTGATAAGGAACGCCGAAGACTACCACGTTCGAATCATGTTTTCAAGACGACCGCGTCGGATCCCGGACGCTTGTCCAGAAGGTCGAACGAGTCCGTGTCCTCGAGGGAGGAGAGCATCTCGTCGAGTCCCCTGGCCCAAAAGTCCGTTTGCGACTCGCCCTCGTTGGACACGAAGAGCAACGGGCAATGGGAGGAGAAGAACGGGGGAGACTACTCCGGGAATAAAATCGACGAACATCTGCAAAACCTGCGCGACTTGCGGTTGGATACCGACTGCAGTGTCTACGACGACGCGAGCTACGTGGCGGGTGATAGTCAGAGTTTAAAGTCGCCGAAGATGCCGGAAAAGTCTAAGTGTCTCTTACTGGATTCCCTGATGAGCTACTTAAATAGCGCGGTAAAGAACGCTGCATCCTTTCTGTTAACAAAATTAACCAATTAGCTGATTGTAATCATAAAATGTAATAATCAATCGTTCTTTCCCTGTTCCCCGTTTCCAGGACAACACCGTGAGAATACGAGCGTGCGAGGGAATAATGGTCCTGGCGTCCCTGGATGATCCCTCGTTCGCGCAAACGGTGGCCAGGAGCGAGCTATCAACGATAGTCTCGACGCGTCTCGAGAATCTGTTCAATGCCATCCCGGCGCACGTGGACCACTTGGATATCTACAACGTGGACGTCACGTGGGGCCTGGACTCGCCGCTATGGACCCAGGAAAAGAAGTTTCCCGGTTGCCGGCAAGTGGCGGCATTCTTCATGTGGTACGACTACTGCAACCAGCTGATCAGGGAAGCTCAGCTGGAACTCGCCGAGATATTGGCGAGGACCATTCGAGTGATGTTCTTCGAGAGGATAGTGACGCCCGCCTTGGCCGATCACCACGTCGTACTTATCACAGCTCTTGTTGCCAAGTGCTTGAAGGAAACTACCTCCTCTATACTGTGCACAGGTATGTGCGCGATAATCCTAAAAACCATCTAAAACAAAATAAAATCTCTAGGAAGTTCGCAAGTTTTAATATATCCATCTAAGAGCAGTTTACAACGTAATTCTCAGCTAAAACTATTCTTAAGAAATTTCTATATCTCGAGTTTCAAAATTTTCGAAAATATATATTATTTGATTACCCTATATACCTTTAACGATTTTTCAGAGGTGAGTTACTGGTTGGTCGGACAAGACAGAGATTCGGAAATACCAAACGTGTGGACGTCGCCGGTATTGCACAGACTGATAGAGAACTGCTTCACGGACAGTAACGATCTCACGGTAGAAACGTTGAAATTGTTCGAAGAGGCAATAGACAAAAGAAATGAGCACATATTGCATTGTCTCTTACTGATCTATCTGTCCACGCGAGCGTATTACGATAACACCGCTGCCGATAGTGCTATCGCTTCATGGAGCGACGAGGAGGACGAAAGAGAGAAGGAGAAGAAAGGATCTCTGGATCTTTCCTACGAGCAAAATCACAGCCGTACTTTGGCACCGAGTAATATCCACCGAGTTATCAATTGGTAAAATATGATTAATTAAGAATATTGCATTAATAAAAAGATCTTTCATAAATAAGTGTGTAGGCATTAATTGCTCGAGTCTAAATGCAAAGATGTGCCGCTCTTTATCTTCAAGGAATTAGATAAACAAAGAGCACAAGAATGCGAAAATAACAATGAAATGATCTTTGTTTCAGTTTCCTGTCGTTGATGCCGCGTTACTTGCAAACAGATCCGGACGTCAATAACTACGAGAAGTACATGCCAGCTTGGGAGCAGCAGTACACCTCGGTGCTTTCCGACTGCGCTCTGATGGCGTGGCCGTTGGAAGCGGTAATGGTAGACGACTCCGCGAGTTCCGACTCGCGACCGGAAGCCGATCATTGCTCGGGCCGATTTTACATGGGACCGTTCCTGAGCATGCTCTTCGACAAGACCAGCAACATGCCGAAACAGACGTACGAAGTCAATTTAGAGATCACAGGATTGATCTCCAGATTGGCGCTACTCCCGCACCCGTACCTGCACGAGTTTCTGCTGAATCCCCTGCTACCTCTGATACCCGGCACGAAGAGTCTGTTCTCGTGCTTACAGAAGGTTGTCAAGCAGCTCGTTAGCGAAATACCAAAGACACCGGAGAGTAAGATGATGCTGGCGGAGACGAGGCAAAGATTGCTGAGTACCTGTTCTCAAGAAGAGTGAGTGGAATTAATCCATTTTATCACAGATTGATATTTTTTCTTATTTTCTTGCACTAAATATATTCATAATTAATCATCAAGCTAAAACTCTGTCAAAGTAAACTTCTGCTTTTTAAAACTAATTAATTGTAAGATAAAATTCTACTATCTGGTTTATATTCATGAAGCTTAAAATAAAAAGTTATTTTATAAACAATTTATACAAAATTACACGTTTTTTTAAATATGTATATTATATATTAACTGTTCTTTTATGTTTTGTGTGTTTTAGGGAGAAAGAGAACATTCTATATGAAAGCGCTGTAGTAACGGAGGAAATTTGCAAAGATCTTGCAGCCATAGCATACGTCAAGTATCATCATTCTGTTTAGCAAACTTCTACGTATTTGTTAGATAGAATGGCAATACTTGTGAATAATTTATAATAGATATTAATATATCAAAATCATACAAAAAAAACTACTTGTATTTTAAGTAGCAAATACCTTTTGTGATGACTTTGTAAGATACATAAATCTCTAATTAAGTATGACGCAAGATACATTTAATTAATTAAACTATTATCAAGAATCGTATTTTATTTTATACTGTTTTATTCAAACCCTGACCTTAAAATATTGAGAGATAACGAAATACAAAATATCTGCTAAGTTAACAGAAAGTAATTTTTTTTTTTGCATTTTTCCCGAAGGCATTTTCGAAGGAAAATATTGGTACATGTGAGAGTCGTTTCTTTTTATCGCATTTTCCTCTTTTTTTCAGTCTCCAAATTGTAAACATAACCTATTTCACTTACGCAGAAAGTGCAGTTAAAACAAGTAAAACCTTAGGA
>NW_020210643.1:0-935 GCF_003070985.1 Temnothorax curvispinosus | reverse complement strand
TATTTTCAGCATTTTTGTTATTTTACTTCCTATTTTTCTTTCAATATCTGAATATTCTTATTTCGTTCCGAGTGCACAAAGTTCAACACAGTACAGCTACCCAATTGTTATGATAGCGACACGTGTATTCTTTGCAGCTGCACCGCTTGCACTTTTCATCTTTTCTCTTCTTTTCTCTAACGCTTAATTATACAATTATCTCATTTCAAGAGCAGTAAGTGCAATATAATGCAACGACGAGGAATCGAATACAGAATCTTGTGTCATAGCAAGTGTCACTTGCTGCCGATCAGCATATATCGTCGTCAATGGAAACCTGGACTGGTTTCTCCACCAGATCTATTATCGACGACATCGTCTCCCATTTTACCGGTGATACGCATAGAAATTCTTCGGTAATCAAGGTAAATTGCGAGAATCTATCGGCAAATGGAGAGCTGTATTTCCTGTGCAATTTCAAAGCATGGAGAGGTCTCTTGGTTTGCTCCAAGAGTTGCACAAGCATCTTGCAACATCTTGCACACACACGTGGCGCAACGAAAAGCAATACAGACGCGGATGTGGCTGAAGAGGTGAACAAATATTGTCAATATCGATTGGAACGGATTAGAATTTAATAGATTCATACTAGCGCACTTCCATACGTTTTCTGCGCTTAAAATGCAATACATAATGTTACCGCATATGAAATGTTGAATTTCAAAAAACCACCTTTATCAAAAGTTGTTAAATAAATCTGATAATTTAGCGTTACGTCATATATTCATGATTACAAAATTCCTATATCTTGGCAGGTCTTCGAACAGCTAATATCCAAGAGCAGCAGCTGGCCAATAGGAATACAAAGATGCATGTTGCAAAGGGAAAGGATCTGTTTGTTCTTGAATCGAGGAGACATTATTGCAAACAGTATAACGATGGCTATCGAGTGTGGA
>NW_020210642.1:0-3460 GCF_003070985.1 Temnothorax curvispinosus | reverse complement strand
GAGATATTTCTTAAGCATTTCAGAAATATTTCTAAAGCATTTCAGAATTATTTCAGAAATATTTCTGAGATTTCAGAAACATTTCTGAAATCTCAGCTTGGCGGACATTTTAGCTTTCTGAAACATATCTGAAACATGTCTAAAATGTTTTTTTGAAAGGTTTCATATTTCATTGACAGTTTTTTGAAAACTTTCTGAAATATTTCGATGTTGTGTGGGATTGTAATCAGTATACGATGTGACGTGACAATTCGCGTCTACTTCCCGGACGGGCTCGGCCGAGGGAAATTTGGGGATGCCTCCTCCTCGGAGCGAGGGGAGGGCGGTTGCGTAATATTAATTGGTCTAATTAGCCTTTAAGTTTTAAGGGATCGCCGGTGGTGACCGGAATCAGTCTGTAACGGCCGCGAGCCGCAACGTGGAAGAGCTGTCAAGACTAAGGAGGCGGCCGGTGGACATGGTCGCCAGCCGGGTCGCCCGGACCTCCCCGCAAGCGCATTGGAGTACCGCCGGCCGGAAGCCACTCCGCACTCGGTCACAACAGCGGCAGGAGAGGAATCGAGAGGACCCCGGGGCACACCCGAGCGAATTGCCACTCAGACTAGGGTGCCCAGGAGCGGTCCAGGGAAGTGCGCAGCCCTGTGACCGCCACCCCGAGAGGCTGCCGACGGACGGGGCCGAGTCCCGGCCAGCCTGGCGCCGGCTCAATCATCGCGGCCCGGCAGCCGGTTGATTTCAAAAGCTCGCGCCGAGTCGGAGGTAACTGGAGTGGCGCCGCCGGAAGAAGAGGCGTGCGAGAAGCCGAGGCGCCGGTGAGAGCGCCCTAGAGTCGGAGTGGCGCCATCGGAAGAAGCAGCGCACGAGCAGCCTACGCGCCGGAAGCGCTAGGATCGGCGATCCGGTCGCGTTGCACGTTACGGCGCAGGCGCGGGGAACCGGCGCGATCCCGGCGGACCATGGTCCCGCCACTGTCGTGCCGGCGCGGATCACGGAAGCATCGCCCGAATTACGAGCTGCCCGGACAAAAGGAGAATCATCGTCGACACTGTAAGGTCACCACCCTGGCGTCCCCGCGTTAAGAAACGAGGGTTCGCTCGAGGCGCTGGCCTCCAAGCACGTCGGATACCTAGGCGCGGCAGGAATTACCTGTGGACGGCGGTATGAGCGCGTGCGTTACCTTGCGCTCGCATTCGGGAGAATCGTCTTGGAATTCGTGCATGGGCCCCGCCGAGAGTGAACTCTCATGTAAGTAGAGACCAATTGTGCCCTCTCCGGGAATACCGTCACGGCCGACAGTCGCGTGGCGTTAAATTGTGTGAGTCGAATAATCGTGTCGCGTTTCCTCGTGCTACTCGGAATAATTGTGTTGCGTTTTATCGTGTTTGTGTTGCGTCTCGTCGTGTTAATCAGGATAATTGCGTCGCGTTTTCTCGCGTGAAGATAATGGTCGCGAGTGGTCACGTATTTTGAAGGGCACTCGACCGCGTAGAAAATCACGTATCCGGGCCCTCGAGAACGGCGAATATTGTGCGTGTCGGGACGAGAAGGTCGTCGGGATCGGCGCGGGGCTGCGGAATCTCCGAGAGTGCGAAGGGATTTGGGATTCGCGTGGCAGACCGCGGGATCGTCCGCGATACGAGTCCTTATTTTGTGTTCGCGGGGGCAATCGCCGGCCAACGTGGCCGTTGCGGCGAGATCGCCCATAAGTTTTGCGTCGTGCGGAATCGAGGTGGCCCGGGTACGCGTCGAAGACGTAAGTGGAGGTGTTGCGAGTCGATTAGTCGGCATCGCGGCGTAAATATTAGTGATGTTTCGGAATAAGATACCGCGTTACCTTGAATTTATCGTGCGTATGTGTTCGGTTATCGAGTGATCTTGCGTTCATTTATCGCGTTCTTGCGTCACTCGTTCGTGCGTTCGTTTTTTGTTCGTCTGTTGCGCTATTCGTTCCTGCGTTCAGGTATCGTGTAAAACATTCGAAATATCGCGTTCCTAGATTCTGATATTCGGATGCCATTCGATCCGACGTTTTCGCGGTCGCTTACTGCGCTAATTTTTCGGCATCTTGCGTCAGCGTATCCGTCATTTCTGCGGCAATCTACTAATTTGTTTTCTCGGGGTTTAATATCTTCTCAGTCCGCCTGAGATGGTCCCGAGTATGATACGCTCGCACACGTTATACCGACCTTTATACTAATTGATACTATATTGCCCACACTTTATACCTACTCTTACACTGACTGATTAAATATATTACACGATTCTGTTATTACATTTTGTGTGGTTAATTGCGTTACGCCTCCTCTCCGAATTCCCTGAAAGGAAGCTACGCCCTGAGGTATCGTCGGGGATATCGCGCTGTATAGAATAGTGTACGGTGGTGCGATCAGTCGCACCTGGCGCCCAAGCATTTTGTGTTTTAGCAATTTCGCGTCAATCCACGATTGCCCTCCCCCGGATTGCGAGACCGAGGAAAAAGGCGTCGCAACGAGCATAGCGAGAATAAAGTGAATAAACATTCGAAAACACAGAGTGAACATTAGTAGTGTTGACGCTGAAAACGATCCAATATTAATTATAATTTTTTTTATTTAAAATATTTTTAGCGTCCTCTAAATAAATTAAGTGTTCACACAAATATATTTTTCGAAGCTTCAAAGCTAACTTAAAACTTCGAAGTTTTTAAACTTCAAAGCTTTGAAGGTTTGAAACTACCCACACAGCAAAACTTGTTTCAGAAAGCTTTCCGAAAGATAACTTGAAAATTAATATTGAAATGTATAATTGAAATCATTCAGAAATATTTCTGAAACGTTTTATGAAAATCATATATCACTGAAAGCTTTCCAAAAGATAACTTGGCAATTAATATTAAAATGTAACATTAAAATCATTCAGAAGTATTTCTGAAACGTTTCATCGAAATCATTTATGACCCTTTTCACTGAAATATTACGAAACATTTTAGAAAAATATTTCGTACGTAATGTCTAAAATACATATCATTGAAAGTTTTCCGAAAGATAACTCGGACAATAATATTGAAACGTAACATTGAAATTATTCAGAAGTATTTCTGAAACGTTTCATCGAAATCATTTATAACCCTTTTCACTGAAATATTACGAAGCATTTCAGAAAAATATGCAACGACGCCGCTAGGCGGCGCATAATAGTAAGACTAACTCGCAAGTAAATTTCAGTTGGGATCTAATATAAGCAGGCCTTCGGCGAAGCAAAATCATGACTATGATCATATGTTTTACGAAGGACAGGAAATTGTTCCGGATGATCCTATACAGGGTGATCCGAAACAATTTGATATTAGAAAAAGTATCTGAAATATTTCCCGTATATTTTTGAAACATTTCAAAGATATTTTCGAAGCATTTCAGAGATATTTCTGAAGCATTTCAGAGATATTTATTAGGCATTTCAGAGGTATTTCTTAAGCATTTCA
>NW_020210641.1:0-3641 GCF_003070985.1 Temnothorax curvispinosus | reverse complement strand
TATATATATATATATATATATATATATATGCTTTATCAAACGCATCATAATGTATTACAATTATTATTAATTTGTGAAATTATTTATTTTCTAGATTATTCATTTAGACGGAGCATTGGCTCGTCCACCTAAATTTGCTCATTACAACAGTGGCAATGTACCGTATGAATTGCAAATTTGTTCAAATACTGTTATTAGCAGTTTGGGTAAATATGAGTTTAACACTGTATCAGATGTACTACCAGAGCGTGTAGAATTTAATGAAGTTATAAATACTTTAAAACGAGTCAGTAAGTTTCTTCACATTTATTATTATTTGCATGATATATATTATATTTATGTAATATTTCATACATAAATGTACGTACACACACACACACACACGCACGCACGCACGCACGCACGCACGCACGCACGCATATATATATATATATATATATATATATATATATATGTATGTATATATAAAATTTTTTTTTAGGAAATGAGTGGTTTAGCTTCTAATTTAAGATGCTCGTAATTGAAGCATATCCTTAAAACGGTAAATCTTAATGTATGTAATTTTATTCAAAAATGCTAAGATAGTGTGGTATCCCCACTTAAAAGTACATGGTACTTAAACGCCTAATATCGAGTCGACGAGTCAGTCGATCGTGAGCTCGTCTCGACGTCTCACGGAGTCACAATAAACGTCAGCGTTTCCCCTTACGCGTCTTTTCAGTTATTCTCCTATCCCTTATATGGGTTCTCAACAGTGGCAACGAGGATGGGATACATAAATAAAAGACGTTCAAACAAAATATACATTAGAATAAATTAATGGAATGGCCGGTGGAGGAAAAAAACAGAGGACGAAATAAGCTCAGACAAAGATTCATTAAAGTGGGAAGAAGTTGAAAATAATTTTCAATCCGGGCAAACGGCGTGAACTCAAACGTACTCCAAAAACGATTTATTGGCGATTTGTGAACGATACGAGGTGGAAATGCCATCGGGGGCAACATTAGACTCTGTGCGGAAACTCTTGGTAAAAGCAGTTCGAAGTCGCGGGGGCAAAACCGCAGTCGACGAGACAACAAAAAACCGCGTGCAAAATAACAAAGATGGCTCAATTCAACGTAAATACTATCGAGCCGATTAAAAAAGAAGCAAAATGGAAAACGTTCGAGGATCAATTAGAAGCTTTCATCATTCTGAACGATGTCGAGGAAACAAAAAAGTCGGTATTGTTAATTACACGTTTAAGCGCGGAGGTTTACGAAGAACTCAAGGCAACTGTAACCCCGATGAATCCGCTAACAACGCCCTACGCGACGCTAAAAACAAAATTGGAAGAATTGTACGCACCTAGGGAAAATATACATTTAACGAGGTTCACATTTCGTGAAAGAAAGCAGAAGCAAGAGGAGTCTATAAACGAATTCATAAAAGCGTTACGAATGTTGGCACAAAAATGTAATTTCTCGGCGCCGGAGCTAAAAAGTCAACTAAAAGATCAAAGCTTAACTCCGAAGGAGCTTAACACAGTTATCAAAAGGGGTAAGGATAGATTGATGAAGAATAAGGAAACCAACATTGTTTATCAGATTGAATGTGATGACTGTGAGGCTTCTTATATACGGCAAACTAAGAAACATCTTGAGACTAAAGTCAAGGAGCATTGTAATGATATAAAAAAGCATTTCAGCAATCACTCAGTTGTGAGTAAACACAGATTACACAATAACTATAATTTTAATTGGTCTGATTCTAAGATTTTACACAAGGAGTGTAATACGAAAAAGAGAGAGATAGCTGAAATGTTCTTTATAAAGAAACACAACAACATTATTAATCTTCAGATAAATCTAAACGAAGTTTATGACGGCGTCATCTCGTCAGTTTAATTGTTTATTTTGTTACTTTCTTGTGGCAACCTTTTGACTCCTTGATTCTTTTCCCTTGTTAGTGTTCAGTCTCCCGAGTTCTTCCACTCGCATAACATCGCTTATCGGAGAGTCTCAAACTCAAGATGCTTGTTGGTGGAATTTTTATATTCAAAACACGTAAGAATTGATTGTCACATCTTTTTCTCTGTATATCGGTTTTACATGAGTGATTTCCCGTAGTTTGCGCTTTGTGATAATGCTGGGACATTCCCATGAACGAAAGGAGGTTTTGACTAATATATGACGAGTCTTATTGACGATTAGGTAACGCTCTCTGTTTTTATGACTAATTTCCAATTTATATATTTTTTATTGTGTTACATCGCGATGTTCATATTTCAGACGGCACTTGATAAGGGCTCTAACCGTGAGCCGAAACGTTGTGCACTTACTACAAAATCCCGTTTACGCGAAGGAAAATCCCGTTTACGCGAAGGAATTATCATAAGTTTAGTATGGGCTGGCTCTAATACTTTTTCGCCGCAGCGTATAACATCTGTCGCTCGACGTTCGCCGCGCCGCGCCGCGCCCCGCTCGCCGCGCGCCGTGCCAGCCCAGCCAGCCGCCGAGGCCCGCCTCTATCGCTCCTTGTGCGCTCATTCGCTCAGACGTTTTATTTAATAACTCGTTAACTATTGCGAATTTTGCAAAACAAGACTTTTCTTTTCAGTTTGACCCAATTTACCCCCCTTATTCGGGTGGTTACTTTTATATCGAACACCCTGTATAACTTGACTGTGCATTGAGAGTACCTAATTATTATAGTGGAATTTCTGTATTAGTTAATTACTTTTTAATAAACTATGAGCAATAGTTAAAGTTTTGAAAGCTATCTAGGTTCACGATCTGGACAATTTATTAAGGTTGAAATCTTTTATGTTCGGTGTAATTGTTTATTAAAGTGAGACATTACCCTTCTGTTTTAGATTTCAAAGTAGTAAAACAAATCAAAATACTGTGTCATATTTTACCACCAAAGGGAAGATTCATAATAAAGAACAAACACTAAAAATTTTCGGTCTAAAAATCTATAGATTCTATTATAATTCATGCAACTGTGAGTATTGTCAGAAACTACGAAATTTGTTTTCTCGAAATATCTTCATTTAGGTATTTCAATATTTCCTCTATTCTATCAGAGTGCAGCCGATATTGAAACCAAAATTAATTTGCAAAAAGAAAGAGCAAAAATACGGGGCTTACACTTACAACCTTTTCTGTTAATGGAAGGGCCAACTTACGCTGAGATTGAGAAAATTTATAATATCAAATACTTTTACTTCGCCAGTGAGTAGTGAAATTACAAAAATCCTTTGCTGCGACCAAACTGGCTAATATTTATTTAACAAGCACAACGCGTTTTAACCGAGATTCCGGTCCTTCTCAAATGCGTACAATAAATTAACGCTTGCAAAACACTTCATTATACACAATGTGGCAGCAATGAGTCTACGAACTAAAATACAAAAAAAAAGTAAAATAATAAATTAACAAACTAAAATGACGTACGAAAAGTAAACTCAGGAATAAAATAGCAACGCTTACATGTTTTGTGTGTCAAAGGCGATAAAAGATATGCGAGTCATATTAACAAACGTGAAATTCGGTGGTGCGTTCACTATAGGTGACGACAGACGACTGAGTGAGAAACAAAGGCAGAGGTAATCGAAAGCGCTCACATTAAGTTTATTATTTTGTCATAAATGACAGGAA
>NW_020210640.1:17409-32535 GCF_003070985.1 Temnothorax curvispinosus | reverse complement strand
ATATATATATATATATATATATATATATATATATATATATAGTGGAGGTACTCAACAGGGTGCAAGGTATCTCCCTATATTAATCTGCCGCGCTCGAGTAAATCGCCATTTAGCCTTCTGGACTCACCTACTACTACACACACTTTGATCGTCTACCATTTTAAATTGACAAGTGCAATCAGCTTGAAAAAATTTCCAGATGTACTTGGAACATTAATTGTTAAATCAATTGATATAAATAAAAAGTGCCGTTGGAATTATTTACATATTTAAAAAAATTTAAAAAAAATAATTTTTTTGAAAAACATTTTTTTAATTTTTGAGTTTTTTTTTAAAAAAACGTAATTTACGAACAAAATTTTATTTTTTTTATTAAAAAAAAAAACAAAAGCAAAAAAGCAGGGTCAAATTGACCCAATGTGTTCTCGGAGGGATATATATATTATAATTATCTGCTTTTGACAGATTTTGTTATCAGAGGAAATGTATTTCTTAAGTATAAGTATTAATTATAAATGTTCGTGTCGCGATCGCAAGAGCGAGGGTGTCGAAAAGTTCCAATAAAAAAAGGATTCGATTAGTCTCGTTTCACTGTCTTTGTTATTGTAATATAAAATATAATATTGTGTAATAATATTCATAAATAATTATTAATTATTAGGTATATATTTATTATTATAATATTATAATAATATATTAATTATTTTTATATTTTTTATTTAATATTTATAATAATATTATTTTTGGATAATTATACAGTTTAGGGGCCTTACCTCAAATATCGATGAATTTATGCTCAATCGACGCGTTTTTGCACGAAACGAAAGAATCTGGCAGAAAAAAGTGTCGCTCTGCCCCGCGACACGAAATATTAATTAGGTTAGGTTAGGTTAGGTTATATATCTATATATATATATATATATGTATTTATATTTGTTATCATTATTATTACCTACATTTATTATACATATTTTATATTATATTATATCATATATTACATTTTTATTTTTATTTCTTATTATATTTAAAATAAAAATTTAAAGCATTTATAAATACCAGCGTAATAATAAGCCGCTGTTCTGTCGGTAATGCTCTCCAATTTCTCTTATCTAGATGAGGTCGCATTATATCTATGCTATGTTAAGGCTCAGTCACAATGAGAGGAATAAAGCCCCTTGCACAATGCCAGGCAACAGGCAATAGGAACAGGGAATAGAAATCAGAAATCATGTATAAATGCAGAATAAACAGTGACACAGGCAATAGACACAGAGTTTCCGTCACGTTGGAAATTTTGTGCCTATTGCCTGTTGCCAACCAATCATAGCATTCAAACTTTTTAGGTGTAATTAACGATTTTTTGGTTATTTCCTGTTCCTATTGCCTGTTGTCTGGCATTGTGCAAGGGGCT
Source organism: Temnothorax curvispinosus (assembly GCF_003070985.1). Lineage (NCBI taxonomy): Eukaryota > Metazoa > Arthropoda > Insecta > Hymenoptera > Formicidae > Temnothorax > Temnothorax curvispinosus. Next base: position 31,124 of record NW_020210640.1, on the reverse strand, counting down.
TAAGAAATAAGATAAAGGAATTAGGAATAAGGCATATTGCATCTCACTTTAATGTACGTGTACTGAAGTGAGATGCAACATTCCCTTATTCCTTATTCCTTTATCTTATTCCTTATTCCTCTCATTGTGACTGAGCCCTTATGACTATGTTCTATGCATTTTGTGTGCGATAGCACAGATTATCTGTGGCGATAGCCTTTACTTCTAGGGATTTTAAAGGGTGCATCGCATGACGCCCTCTCGCGCGAAAGAATTGAGTGATTGTATGCGTCTCTTCTACTCTAGCGCTTCTCACTTCGCACTGCTTCATGCTTACAGTGCTTGCACTGTAAAATCCATGTAAAATCCATACAACTTTAAATACTTTTATATAGTTTTTCGTCTCTTCTCTGTACTCCGCTTTGCCTCGTACGTATGTGAAATCGTCGACGGCTGCGAGTAATTACAATCGATAATCTTATTTCGACTGTGCAGTTGCGTTAACGACGATCATTAAGTACGCGTAGAGATCGTTTCTGCAGCTGTGATCGTTATGCTTTTAGGTTAGGACGTAATAATCAGAGAATGTGTATTGCATTGGAAAATCGTCGAGTGAAAGTGCTTATTATCGGAAATTTTTTATTGAGCAAAGGACCGACAACGTTATTCTTGAGCGTCCTAAAACAGACAGCATTCTAGAAAATGTTTCGTAAAAAACTTCAGCGGAGGAATTGGCGGTTTCTCCGTGGATGAATCTTCTCTAGCATTCATCGCTTCTCGGACAAAAGAAAATGTCATAAGTGAGATCCGCAGGTTGGTGTAATTTTAAAGCTATATATCTTTTTGAATTGTTATACATGATTTACCAAAGGTAGATTGTCTGAACAGATCAGTAATTTATAGATCCGTTTGTCTTGTTGATTGTTATATCTTGCAAAGTTATAGGAGGCAAAAATAAAAAAAAGAGTTTAAAGAGCACACAAATATTACCAACATATTTATCAATTTTTTTTATTTTGAAAAAGAATAGATTGTTTCCTGTACATTATTATCTATATAAAATGTTTGTTATGTTAAAGTATCTAAGAAAGAAGATAAATAACTGGAGTTGAGATTAAATTTCACTATGTATTTGAAAATCCGAGTCAACTCCAATAATTAAGTTTCATTTTCTAGGATTCGAATAATATTTAATATATTATATATATATATATATATATTTTTTTTTTTAATATTCGCTGCAACTTTCTATATCTTAAATGGCTACTTAAAAGCTGACTACACACACAGATATATATCAAGAAACGGTATCGTGACACTGTCTCATGAGACATGTCTCATTGTGTCTAGGTATGTCTCCAAAGGTTTCATGCGGTACTTATCAATAAGTATCAACAAATATCGATACATGAATCTAGTTTCCCGCTGTCGATGGAATACATAGGCCTAGTTTACACCGATCCCTTGATACGCGTATCAAATAGTATATTTGAACTGATCAGCCAATAATCCGACTTATTTACTAGTTATTTACTATTTAATACGCGTATCAAGTGATCGGTGTAAACTAGGCCATAGAGACTGAAACAATGATACTGAGATATGTCTCAGCTTGTTTTCGAGTGTGTATGGTAATATCGCGGCAGATCCCCGCTAATCGCCACTGTGAAGTTGACACCTCACTTCCAAAAATTATGTACTCAGTACTAGAGACAAAAGATACCTGCTACATATTGCGGTGTGTGTATAGTGCATACTGAGACATGTCTTATCGAGTCGGTATCATGATACTGTTTCTTGATACCTATATATCTCTGTGTGTGGAGCCCGCTAAAGTTGTAATTTGAAAAAAAAAATTATTACAAGAGACATAAGATTAAATAGTAAGATCCAAAATCTTCGAAGCACTCTCCCATAAAATCATATCTTTTGATTTTTATGTATCTTTTACTTAAGAACACTCTGAATCAATTTTGATAATTTTTTTCTTATATCTCTGCAAATATATGAACTACGATCTTTCGATTTTAGAAAATTCTTATTTTATCAAAAATTACAAGCGATCAATATTATGGGCTGCGTTCCAAAATTTACTCTGAGTAACTAAAATCTATAGTTTACGTTATGTACACTATAGCATTTTAGTTAACTGAAGTTAATTTTGGTACGCAGTCATGAAACACTGATATTTTTTTGAATAATTAAAATTAAAAACAAAAATCTTATTTAAAAGAAAGCATGCATCAAAAGATAGCCAATTATGATACTATAAGAAAAAGAAGAAAAAAAAGATTTGAATATCTTATTTTAATAATGAGAAAATGGAATTCAAAGATATGTAGTTCTGTTCTACAATATGTAGTTTTGCAACTGAATCTTTTGCTTTAAGGATTTCTGATATTTTACAAAGGTAAAAAAGGACTCCAAATACATAAAACGCATTTGAAAGTGTATTTGCAATAAGAATTTGTCAAAAATCTATGCAACAAAAGAGTATAGCAATGTTTACTAATTTTAAAATTATTTATCAATTTAAAAAATTCTTGAAAAACCTAAATATTAATTGCTTAAAAATGGATGTATAATTAGTGGATATGCAATCAACTTGATCATATCCTATTTTATTATAATTGATATTATTTGTCGTATTTTGCGCAAGTTGTAAGAGAGTAAGAGTCAAAAAGAAAAACAAGAAAATGTTTAAGTTGTTTAAGTGGAGATAACACCTTTGAACACGAGAAAAGATGAGTGCGGTAAATTGCTTACACAATTACTCAACAAGTATAAATAACTTTTTTAAAATAGTTTTTCTATACATTTAAGAAGAAAATGTAATGTCGAACATGTTTGGCCATGTAAAAATGTTTGTTTATTAAATAATACAGGCTGAAAGAAAATCTTTTTTGTCATGTAATGTTGTGTCAATCTGGCATCTCATTTTGCGGAAACTCACAAACTATTGAGAGTTCTGGCTTCCTTTTTAATTATAGTTTCAATTAAAGTTTCCGATACGTTATAAACAAATAGTTTTACCCATCGACCTATACTTTATAGTAGTCTATAGTATGGACTTCGCGATCTCTACTTTATTTGCATACGAAACACGTTCTAAAATTGAGTTAGATACAGCACGTGTGCGGCCAATCTCTGTCTCTTTTCGACTAATATTACAGTGTTGTGTAGAATGCGATAGATAATGGTCGCAATCGCCTGCTGTCCTTCTTGTACATTGATACACACTTTCGACTTACATCATGCAGTCCATACTATAGGTGGATGGTTTTGCCTATTAAACAGAAAAAATGGGGCCGGACAAACTGAGACGCCAGGTTCACACAGCTCACTAGCAGTCTCACTTTGTTCTACACGAGTTTCGTCACTATATCTTGTCAGATTTTGCGAGATCTATAGTTCTATACGAATTCTATAGAGTTCTGCCATATAAAAATAAAAAAATTAATTATAAGGCAATAAAGACAAAATTACAATATAATAAGCATACTAAGTTGAGATGCTAAATCTCGGAGGTCCGGCTTATATAATTTAAATATTTTTCGTATAGTTTTGAGCATACATAAGTATTTTCTATAGACTAATAATTTAGGACTCTCGAAATTGGAAATTCGTAATAGGATGGCTATGAGAGTCAAACGCAGTTGTCTGTGCGTAGATGATCAGAATCACTGATTTATTCCAAATCCATTCAAAATGAATTACGATCGAACGTTTCAGCTCATAGATCGAGTCATCTTCAACGATATCAAACGACGATAAAATTAAAATATTACACAGTTCTCCATTCTAAAGTGGTAAGTTTTCTGCTTGGAGATTTCAAAAACGAAATTGAAAAAGATTACTAGATCCATATCTGTAAAAATAGTTACCTTATTACACCAAGTATTAATTTAAAATTATATGGTAATTCACCAAGTAGTCTGGAGAACAAATGCATCAGAATAAGCCAAGCAAGGCGGGTATATAAATGCGGTGTGAACATCACAGAGAAAAATGTATAATCTGCACAAGGGATTCTGAGATCCCGACGGCACGACGCACGAAACGGTATTAACAGGAAGAGGTCTTAAGTCAAATTATACAACGTGTAGGTCAAATAAGTAAGAAATAAAACTAATAAATATTCGGTGTATAAACAATGAAAATTGTAAACGTGTAGGTCAAGTCAAATTATAAAACGTGTCGGTCAAATAAGTAAGAAAATAAAACTAATAAATATTCGGTGTATAAACAATGAAATTATAAACGTATAGATAAAGCCAGTAAGAAATGAAACTAAATATTCTATGTATAAGCAATGTCAGGCGGTACGACGCAAATTGTTTCTGGGCATGGTTTACAATTTATTTAGAATAGACACGTATGCATGGTGCATGAACTCTGTATCCGTTTGCAAGTTGAGACTATTTTTTTGTAGCTTGATATGAGACATCTCTGAAACAAGTCGTTTTCCTAAATATCGTTCCCTATCTAGGATTTCAACGTTCTCCCAAATTCGTGGTCGAAATTAATTTTATGTTTAGTAATAACAGGCTAGGTTGTTGTATTTCTGCGAATATGGTTACGATGTTCCGAAATTCTCATTTTTAATTGCCTCATCGTCTGACCAACATATGACACGTCACAATTTTTACATGAAATTTTATACATTACATTTTTATTTGATTGGATAGGGAGAATATCCTTCTGCACTTTAATAAACTTATCAAGTTTATTCAGACTATAGAACGATAAGTTAACATCTGTAATAACTCTTTTAAATTTTTCGGATATATTAGAGACATATGGTACTGTAAACCATATACGTTGTCTCTCTTCGTTCGTTGATGAAGGTTCATTCTGTTTTCGAGTGCATTTGATTAGCAGAGATTTAATTCTAATATTAATAGTGTTAAAAATGAATGTCAACGGGTAGTCATTCTCTAAGAGAATGTCTATTACGAATTTAAGATTTTTTAAATGATATGTCGGATGTGAAAGTAGAAATGCCCTATCGACCATGCCCATAACTGTGCCTCTTTTTGGGAAATAGGGTGCTGCGATAAGAAATTAAGATAACGGCCTGAGAACGTCGGTTTATGAAACTCATCTATGGAACTCATCAAATTCGAGAGTATTATTGTTTTTTATCATTGTTACATCTAAAAAGTTTAATCTGTCACCTCCTATTTCATAGGTAAATTGTAACCTAGGGTGATAAGACTGATAAGAATTAAATACCTGTAGTATTGTGTCAATCGAATTAAATGGTACAGCCATAGCAATATCATCTACGTATCTGAAGTAAAACGGTAAAAACAAAGTAAGTGATCGCAACACCCTACTTTCCAGATCTTGCATCACCATATCGGCAGCGATGGGAGACAACGCTTTGGAATGGAGAATTGTGCAATATTTTAATTTTATTCGTCGTTTGATATCGCTGAAGATGGCTCGATCTATGAGCTGAAACGTTCGATTGTAATTCATTTGGAATGGATTTGGAATAAATCAGTGATTCTGATCATCTACGCATAGACAACTGCGTTTGACTCTTATAGCCATCCTATTGCGTATTTTTTATAAAGTTCCGGGCAGTAGCATTGTTGTATGATTTCTAAATAAATTAATACCACCTGAGAGCCGAGTACTTGAAGAAAACAGAGTGAAACGTTGTGCGAAATCTCGGAGTTCCGGTTTATGTAAAATGTTTTTCAAATAGTTCTAAGCATACTGAAGCATTTTCTAAAGAGGTCCCGGCACTATCAATGCTGTATGATTTTTTAATAAATTTATATCGCCCGAGCGCCGAGTATTTAGAATAGAGTGACACGTTGTGTGAAATCTCGGAGTTCCGGATTATGTAAAATGTTTTTCGAATAATTCTAAGCATACTGAAGCATTTTCTAAAGAGGTCCCGGCACTAGCAATGTTGTATGATTTTTTAATAAAATATCGCCCGAGCGCCACGTACTTAGAGATAATGGAGTGAGACGCTGTGCGAAATCTCGGAGTTTCGGATTATATAAAATATTTTTTGTATAGTTCTGAGCATACTGAAGCATTTTTTAAAGAGTTCCGAGCGTTAGGATCTTTGTGTTATATTTTAAAAAATTAATGTTATCCGAAAAGTAATCATGACGGAACAAGGTTTCCGTCGGAGTTCTGGTCCTCCTAAAATTATTCTCGTATAGTTCTCAACATATTTATGCATTTTCTAAAGAGTTCCAAGTGTTAGCACTGTTGTATAGATATATTTAGAAAAACCAGAACTCCGATATTTCGACCAGCATTTCATCTTCTTCTGACATAATGATACTTGTCGGATAATATTAATTTTTTTAAATATAACTCAAAGGTCCTAACGCTCGGAACTCTTTAGAAAATGCATAAATATGTTGGGAACTATATGAGAATAATTTTAGAAGGACCAGAACTCTGATTTTGACCAGCGTCTCACCTTGTTCCGTCATAATGATTGCAATATATAGACATCGGATTTTTTTTATATGCAGGTTGGAAAGAGCAATTAATAACTAAGATTACGTTATTTATAGTGTCCAACATATTTATACCTAGTTGCATACATAAGTTGCAGTGTAAAGATGTTAGGCATTATAAATAACATAATCTTAGTTATTATCTAATTGCTTCTTTTCACCAATCTGCATATAACAAAATTTTTTTTAAATAGAACCGAATAGAACTAACTTAAAAAAGCTCTAAAAAGTATAAAATAATACTTTTAAGAATTTCTTTCAATTTTTTGAAGTCGGCGCCCAATTAATTTAGTAATTATTAATTTGACGCTGACCTCAAAAAATTGAAAGGAATTCTTAAAAGTATTATTTTACGTCTGTGAAGTTGGCACCTCTTTTTCAAAATTTGAAAAAATTTATTAGTTCTGGATACCCCAGCAAGAGTTCTAGAGTTCGCTATCGATTTTAGAAAGAGTTCCGTCATTTAAAGTTAAAGTGACGAAAACACTATTTTAAAAATGGAGGGGCTAACTTCACGGCACCCCCATTTTTGAAAAAATAAATCTTTTATGGTAGATTCGGAAAGATTTTGATGAGTTCTAGAGTTTCCTATAGGTTTTAGTAAGAGTTCCGTTCAAATAACCCTAAAAATCGATGGTAAAGTGGAACCAACAATTTCAAAGTTGCACTAATTTTCAAAAATCCGCAGTTTCTGCGGGTGCCAGTTCAAAAATCCGCAGTTCTGGTAGCCCCCCGAAGAGTTCTATCGATCAATATTATGACCCAAAGCACTACTAATAGGGGAGACCGGGGCTGTCTACATTTTATGCTTTTTTCAAGTTTACTAAAAAACTAATAAAGGTATTTGGCTAAACATTTTAATGGTGTAGCCTTTCAACCTTGTTAGAAAAAAAAACAATTAGAATTATTCATCTTTTATTATTTTAAGGAGGTTCGCCTATTAATCGAAAGTCTTAGAGTTTTAATTTTTTTATATGATTTACATAAACACTTTACACAAATAATCCAAATTATTCAGAAGTTTACCACTTTGAGCCTATCGCCTCATGAGAAACGGTCGCTCTGAGGTAGATGATTACTGATTTAGTACACACTTACAATTAGGCAACTTAGGACTTTGAAAAACTAGCATTTGACAGATGGAACATCAAGGATTGTGTAAATTTAAAAATCGGATTTTACCGTGTAGATTTAAAGCTTTATTGTCACAAAGTTTACTTTTATTTCGCGGATTGAATTAGCAGTGACAGATTTGGCAACGCCGCAGCGCAACACCTGATACGAACCCAACCTCACAAACAATGTTTAACTATATACTAGTCATGAATCCACGACACGCAATCATTAATGTATTAATCATTTTAAGTCTTTAGTATTCTCTGACGATGATTTATACCTATAGGTTTTTATAATTATTTGTGATTTTTTTTACTTTATAGTTGGATAATAAGTACCTGACAACGATTCCCGAGTCGTTGACGCTCTCATACTTCGGCATACATTTGTTAATATTCCAATAATTTACACTAATAAATTATACTAATAATTTACGAAGAATAAAGTACATAAGTAACATCCACAATTTATTATACTAATATTGCATATAATTCGAGTTTGCTGTAATGACATTATTTTTCAATCGCATTTTTGACTCGAGAATAGTAGGCGAACCTTCTTAAAGAGGTAAATTTTTTAAGTAGGCAAGTCAAGCGTAGACAGCCCCATGTGCGGGGCTATCTATCCATATTCGAGGGGCTATCCGTCCACGTAATAAAAAACACATTATTTATATTAATTTTTATACTTATATTTTTATATTTATAATATTATTTATTATTAATATATAATATTTAAAAAATTGCTTAGTCGTAGTCAGAGCAATAGTAGGCACTTTGTGTAGATTTTTTGACAGGATTCCTGCGTGGAGCTGAACTTTTCTTTATATACGGTGGCATCAAACTGATTTTGAGTCTGTTGCAAAAGCAATGTGATGAGTTTCTTTTGTCCCCTTAATTCTTTAATCTTTTTTTTTATTTGGGACCTTTACTTTATGCTCGGTAGCGTTTGAAATAGAAAATACTTAATAATTTAAGACAAACTCATATATTTAACTTAGCGTGTATTTTTAAAATAAAAATTGGGTAACGATTCTTGAATTGCAGGATCAAGTAGCTGCTCATAGGTCACTTTTTTACAGTAGCGAGTGAGAGCCCGAACATTTATTCCAAAGTCTAACGCTGTTTTTACGAAAAGATTCTCGCTCGATTTTTATTCTTTTAATTGCTCTAAGTATAATTTTATTGGATGTCTACTTTATCCGTCTTAAGGAAAGTCTTTATTTTGCAGTTACGCACCATTATCTATTTAAAAGAATAATTTGTCATTGAAGTGTGGACACATTGCCCCATCAAAAATAGGACAGATAGCCCCGATGACGTTTTTCAGTTTTTAACATGTTGTCAATTTTAAATTATGCAGAATTAAGATCTGACGCTTCTCACACCTGATAACTATATATTAATTGATAATATTATGAACTGTTTACTTCAATTTGAGTTAAACTACTGTCGCACAGCAAATTTCTCGACTGTCGAAAAATGTGAATAATTATTTTTGCTTATTTTTTAACATATATAGCGTCTGCGAGAAGCATTGCTAGAAAACAAACAACGTTTGAATCTCTTATGTAGAGCATTTTTGAACTATTTGTTAAAATAGTAGAGACATCTGTCTCTTAAAGCCTCAGATAGCAGTACTGTGGATACATAGCTCCCGTAGACAAAGATATCCCCGGTCTCCCTTATAGCTGGTAAATTGTATCAATTATTTTTTCTTTAGAACTTTTTCTATTTTGGCAGTGTGCTATGAAAGATCACAAAAAACTCCGTATTTATTTTTCTTCTATAAAATAAGTGAATTACCTGATTTTATTCTGGCAATACAAACATTTTGGATCGGCTATCTTGAATCCGCCATGTTAGATTTTTCTATTTAATTAGTTATGAGATTGCTCACTCTTTTTTCTTCTAGAACCTTAGACTTAAAAAACATAAAGCCCCAGGGATCTCTGTATTAATTAGAGAAAAAAGAAAGTCATCAGGGGGGGATACGGGAAAATGAGGTATATTAAGCTATTTAATTGTAACTATTGTAAGTCAAATTATCAGAACACAATAAATTTATATACACAATTAATTTGCTAATTTTTGCTCATTTTTGCTTTTAAAAGGAATTTTTTTGCTGCAACTATTAAGGAGGTTGTAAGGAGAATGCAATATGTTCAGACTGGCAACTTTGTGATATAATTTTATTTACAAATAATGGTTACATGTGAATTTTTACCTCTATTAAGCTGGACCCCCCACTATCGCAAATCAAGTTTGCACTAGGTTAAAAATTTAGTACTATTTAGGTGCTAATTAAGTGCCCTAGGCCGAATTTTGGTGCTTAAACCATTTAGTAGGAAATCGCGTAAAAAATGGGAGGATCCAGTTTGCCATTAAGCTGGACCCCCCTATATCAGAAAATTGTCCTATATAGAAGATAAGTATACTATAATTTAGTGCTAATTAGGTGCTCTAAGATAATGATAACATTGACAGAATATAACATTTTTTAAAATATACCACTATATACTGAACACAGCACCGTCGCGTTCGACACCAACACTTAAAAAACTTGCTGCATGAATATATTTGTTACTAAAATGATCTAGAAAACACATATTATTAAAATATTCCAAGATCTGAGTTTATTGCTAACAGTAAAACAATTACGATAATTAACTTCCAGCCGTTGGCGCCGAGCACTAAGTTCCGTCACCTGATTGTCTACGAATTAAGCCCCTTGCACAATGCCAGGCAACAGGCAATAGGAACAGGAAATAATCAAAAAATCGTTAATTACAACCTAAAAAATTTGAATGCTATGATTGGTCGGCAACAGACAATAGGCACAGAATTTCCAACGTGACGGAAACTCTGTGTCTATTGCCTGTGTCACTGTTTTTTCTGCGTTTATACATGATTTCTGATTTCTATTCCCTGTTCCTATTGCCTGTTGCCTAGCATTGTGCAAGGGGCTTTAAATGCTCGCATGATTATAGTATTAAAATAATTCTCAGACACCGTACTTTCAAAAAATATGATTGGAATTTAGTGCTAGCTGCATCACGATTAAAATGGCTATCGGTTATTGAAATAAATTTCGCATATCTCTATCCACGCACGCACGCACGCACGCACACACAGGCACACACCAGCATGACCAGCATGACCGTACACATCAAGGACTACCATGAGCCGATGACCTATTTTTCCGATGTTTAACACTCTGTAACTCGAAAACTGTCCATTTTTGGACTTCATGCCCATAGACACTTTTCATAGACGTCATAAACTACATCATACTAAATTTTCAGTCAATTTGACCGGGATCCATTTTCCCGTGGTTTTTTGCGGGGTCCTTTAACAATGTGATCAAGAGATCAGCGATTGAAAAAACGCTGCATTTAATGTAATGAGCCTGGAACTAACAGTAGAAGTCTCAGTTGATAATATAATCATTTTTTATCATTTTCTTGGCATTTGGCCGCTATTTAAATTCCGTTATTTTAAAATTTGATATTTTTAGTGCAAATTCGTTACCAGGGACGAAGAAAACATTGTATCACTGGATTTCATAAAAAAAAGCAACCGCTTTAGTACGCTCTAATGAGCGATATTGCTTTTTAAAGTTCAGTTTTCCCAGGTTTTGGCCGCTATATTAGGTCCGCTATATTGTTTTTTAAAAAGGCCTGAGTTAAAACAAAAGTACATGCATATAGCAATAAAATGAGCCCTAAAAGAAATTTTTTGGTTGCCCCCATTTATGGACAGGAAGGGTGTCCGATTTGACAAAGAATGCCCCATATATATATATATATATATATATATATATATACACACACACAAACGATATATAACATAATATGAACATAATATATAACTTCAAAAAATAAAATTATATAATGTGAACATAATATGTATATGAGTCTCATAAATAAAATTATACTACACATATTAAATAATAAAATTATAATTAATGTTAAACTGAAAATAGTAAGAAGATTACAAAGTGGGAATCACAGACTCTTAACGTGTCTTAATATTGTATCTAAATCTTTTTTTGTTTTGACTAGAGTTGCTTTCCCATTAACTTTTCCTTGCAATAATGATCGTATATTCCTCTCCTAAAGGAATACGTGAATAAATTCTTAAAAGTTGAAACAATGTCGTTGTAAAAAATTCCAGTGATTGCGAGTCGTTTTATTACTGCTTTAGAAAACACGTCTTATAAGTTAGCGAAACAAAGTGAGCAGAATTGATTCTAATTAATATATTTATTTGTTGCTCATTTTTGCTAAAAAGTTGCCAAAGAAAAAAATTTGTTGCTCTGTAAGTTTTCTTAAAAAACGATGTTCCGCTAGAAGAAGATTAAGTTAGCGTGACAATATACATATAATAACAAAATTACACATAACAATAACGTAAGAATTTGTTGCTAATTTGTTGCTCGCAAAATAAGTATAAATAACAGCGAAAAACTTCAGCGTGCGGACAGTTATAAGAGTAAAGTATCAGAAAAAAATTTGTTGCTTGTTTAAATTTGGTACTGGCGTATTGTCAGAATTTGTTGCTCTCGAAATATCCGAGTTCCGAATTTGTTGCTTGCAAAATAAGTATAAACAATGGCGGAAAACCTCAGCGTGCAGCTAGTTACAAGAGTAAAGTATTGGAAAAAAATTTGTTGCTCGTTTAAATTTGGTACTGGCGTATTGTCTGCATTTGTTGCTCTCGAAATATCCGAGTTTCGAATTTGTTGCTTGCAAAATAAGTACGAACAATAGCGAAAAATCTCAGCGTGCGGACAGTTATAAGAGTAAAGCAGTAAAGTATCAGAAAAAAATTTGTTGCTTGTTTAGGTACTGGCGTATTGTCTGAATTTGTTGCTCTCGAAATATCCGAGTTCCGAATTTGTTGCTTGCAAAATAAGTACAAACAATAGCAACAAATTCAGACAATACGCCAGTACCAAATTTAAACGAGCAATAAATTTTTTTCTAATACTTTACTCTTGTAACTAGCTGCACGCTGAGGTTTTCCGCTATTGTTATACTTATTTTGCAAGCAACAAATTTGGAACTTGGATATTTCAAGAGCAACAAATGCAGACAATACGCCAGTACCAAATTTGAACGAGCAACAAATTTCTTTCTAATACTTTACTCTTGTAACTAGCTGCACGCTTAGGTTTTTCGCTATTGTTCATATTTATTTTGCAAGCAACAAATTTGGAACTCGGAGATTTTAAGAGCAACAAATGCAGACAATACGCCAGTACCAAATTTGAACGAGCAACAAATTTCTTTCTAATACTTTACTCTTGTAACTAGCTGCACGCTTAGGTTTTCCGCTATTGTTTATATTTATTTTGCAAGCGACAAATTCGGAACTCGGATATTTCGAGAGCAACAAATTCAGACAATACGCCAGCACCAAATTTAAACAAGCAACAAATTTTTTTCTGATACTTTACTCTTATAACTGTCCGCTCCGCACGCTGAAGTTTTTCGCTGTTATTTACACTTATTTTGCGAGCAACAAATTAGCAACAAATTCTTACGTTATTGTTACGTGTAATTCCGTTATTATATGTATATTGTCACGCTAACTTAATCTTCTTTTAGCGGAACATCGTTTTTTAAGAAAACTTACAGAGCAACAAATTTTTTTCTTTGGCAACTTTTTAGCAACAAATGAGCAACAAATAAATATATTAATTAGAATCGATTCTGCTCACTTTGTTCCGCTAACTTATAAGACGTTTAGAAAACACGTCTTGCACAATGTTAAACGTGACTTCAACTTTAGTAGCATTTATCTTCTTTCAACCTTATTCACAACATCATAAAAACTTTCATAATTATTAACAATGTCATTAGTATTAAAGTGTCGAAGTGAAAGGATCCCGCCATAATCATACGTATTTTGGGTTTTGGTGAAATAAGCTGAAACTTTGGATTTAACTAGTTTATGTGATAGGACCATAGACGTATATAATAGATTGCGCATTCCCATTGGAGATTTTTTGCGGAGATGTAAAGGACATAAGATATGCTTGCAGTGGCACTTCCTTTTCTAATTGACGTTGGTGGGGAGAAGAAAAGGTTAGGAGAAGTGATCACGTGGTTATTGACGCCTT
>NW_020210640.1:0-17009 GCF_003070985.1 Temnothorax curvispinosus | reverse complement strand
TTATTTGAAAGAAAAACATTGATATTATGGACAGGTGCAATTAGGAATGGCAGTGCTCAATTTAAAGTCAACTTTGTTTGTAATATATTCTGCTTTTGATAAAAATTTATTTATTCTAAGGGTAAATCGAAATGAAATATTTCTTACCACAATGTTAAAAAAATTTTAAAAAGTATACTATGGCATTATGTTGCGTGAAATCTGTTTAAGAACTAAAAGTTAATTAAAAGATACTAGTGAAAACATTAAATCATAGGATTATAAAAGAGTTAAAAGTTATAAGATATAGAAATGATTAAAGGTTATATAAAAGATTATATACAAAAGTTTTCAGAAATAGAAAAGGGTTAAAAGTTATAAGACATAGAAAGTCATTAGATATAGGATTATAAGATATAGAAAAAGTTAAAAGAATGAGTATATATTTATATTAATGTTAACATGTTAATGTGATACAGTTTATTTTAAAAGTTGATATAAGATGATATATGTTTAACATGTAAACTACTTGCTGTTACTCATTAGGTGAAATAAAATAAAAAATTCAACTGCCAAATTAAATTTTCGAGAGATAAAATCGAACATTTAAATTACGATTAACTTTACTTTTACAACCGCGAACTGAACACTTAATTCTGCTCGTAAATTTACAATGCGGAGAAAATTCCATATTAATAAAAATACAAAGCCCAGTAACGCAAAGCCAGTATGACCGCACGTCAAGCCTGTACAATGCCACGAACCCTGTTACCATTCACTGCTTTCACTTTCGACCACCAGATGTCATGGCGACGAATGTCAGATCCCAATTCTGTAAACGTTAACGATATTCGTTACGTGCTTTGCGCTTCTTTTCCATGGCATATTACATCTGCGCAAAACACATATAATTGATATTGTTAACGTTTACAAAATAGGCCTTTTAGTTTAACGTTAGTTACAATACAGTTACACACACACACAACACAACACACCCATACACACACACACACACACACACACACACACACACACACACACACACACACACACACATATATATATATATATATATATATATATATATATATATATATACGCGCGCGCATATACGCATATAAGCATATACATGCGAGTGCAAACATACATGTAAAAATCGGCTCTTTTAAGGTATTCCTTTCATGACACCAAAGTCTTAAAAATTAACTGATTTTTTGGTACGAAAGAGTTAAAATGCATATCTTTACGCCAGAAAAAAATTAAACCACATTACCGAACATATAAAGAAGAATTATGACTTTGAAAATTCGATATTTTATATGTGACGTTATCGAAAAAGTCGATTTTCTACATTTCAATGTAATAATTTGTTTATCAAATATTTTAAGATATTAAATATTAACTGCGCTACATATTCGCTAAACTCTATACTTTCGATAGTGCCGATAAAAATACAGAGTCACCGAATATTTAAACAAAATATTTATGTTAAAAGTTACAGACTTGAAATGTGGTTTATAGATGAATATTTTTAATGGCGATTTTCAAGGAATTATTTGGCAACGCTGCAAGCTGTGCGCTCATATCACACTTCAGTTCATCACGTACGATTTATTATCAACTTTTATTTTCACAAATTGTCCCTTATTTTTGCCCACATTACTCCTCACTTTATGTTTCTTATCACTCATTATTATTATAAAATCTCTCTTTGATAAAAAGAAAATGTCACAATATTCTTTGATTAATGAAATTGACACTTACATTGACACTTTTGTTATCAACTTCACATTTTACAATCGGCGCCCTAAAAAGCGCAGCGTTGCCATATTGTTCTGACAGTAAAATTTACCGAAAAATGAAAAATTTCTAAATACACATAATATTTTTACTTTTTTCTTATAATTAAACATAATAATCAATTATAACTTGATTTTATATAAGTTTAATGCAATATACAAGAGTTTTCTGAGGCCCTGCTTAAGCGCCTACAAAATATGCTCCTCCGTGAAAGGAATATCTTAAGGGCCAAATGATGTGCGAAGTCCGATCATGCAACCTCCCCGCGGTGCACATTACTGCACATTGGATAACGCCAATGCCGACAGCAAAATACGCACGCTTATACGCGTACGTACAGTCACGCGAATACACTCATACGAACACAAACATAACACAAAATATAATACATATATATTTTTATTTACATTGTATTATAGGTCAGACATACAAACACAGACACACGCACGCATGCACATACGCACACATACGCACTTACTCAAATACTTTTAGTTGCACAATAGGCCTGGTGATGTTGTTGCTGTTATACTATAGTTATTAAGGGCAACGGCTTATGGAGGTTAAAAGATTGATTTTTGGGGATCATGCTTATGATGATTTTTGATCAGCATCACATAAATTATCTATTTCCAAAGTTTCAGTCAATTTCACCAAAATCCACTATCCCACAATAGTATTGAAATAACACTTTATTTTGAACAATAATAGCATCTAAACGGTTGATTTTTATTAATATTGCTCTTGTGACTTTTAATCAGTATCACATAAACTATTTATTTCCAAAGTTTCAGCTAATTTCACCGAAACCCAAAATACATATGATTATGGTGGGGTCCTTTGTTCTAACAAATAAACATCGTGACTAGCATCATGTGCACCTTCAACAGGAAGTGATAGCTCCTCCGCGAGAGTAGTTAACGTACATTGTCCTTTTTTCGTTTTTCCGGAATCTGATTTCTAATTAATGATAGAGTATTACAAAAACCGATGATAACATCACTGAAATCTTCTAATAAAGGCGACTTTTTAATACTGCATATTAAACGTGGAACATCAAAAGTGCAGTTATGTGCTACTAGAATGCACTTTTTATCGAAACTTTTCAGAATGTTTAACATCTCTCCTAAAACTAATTTTAATAGATACGATTGCACTTTTAATCCATGTAAATACAGTTTGTCTTCGACCCAAGATAAACCGTTGATTTCCTATACTCGTTTTGGTATAGAAGTATTTGGTATAGAAGTATTTTGGATATAGAAGTATTTGGTATAGAAGTATTTTGGATTTATATACATGTTAAAAGTTGTAACTCCGCATTACATAGCAATTTAAAGCATATTACAATGTAAGTGCAAGCCAGAAGTTTCTAAATAAAAAAAAACAATGGTATACGCGGTAGACGTAAATGTTTTTTGTACAATACACTTAGATGAACTGACGATATTATCATCTTTCTTGCTTGCACTTATATCCAAAAGACTTAAATTTGTTTTATACGCATTTCCCTCTGTTGTTTCTTTTCGATTTTTTTAATTGAGTTCGTTGCTTTTGCAAAATATTTCGCCTTTGTTTAAATTCTTGAGTTTGTGCCTTGTTAAGCCTAGTTGAGGCACATATGTTTGCATATTTGACGTATTCTGACATATACTTGCTACAATTCACGAAGATAAAATACGTTTTTTTCCGATGAAATCAATGTTCGATATTAATCCGACGAAATTTGAACGACCAAATAAACGGCGACTCATTTTCTATTTACATATTATCGGAAATTACACTTTATTGGATAAAGGCATGTATTACTTCATCCGACAGCTCCAAATCCGTTTGAAATATATCGGAAAGAGTAATTAAACGCTTTTTTTCGATTAATGTTGCTGGACATTTTTCTCAGTGCATGGCAGACATAGCACCATTTAGGCTTTCGTTTGCCTGACTCGACGCTCCAGCCACAAATTTCTCTGAATTACTTGACAATTGTGAAAAGAGTACTTCCCAGCAAACACAGTTATGTAACCGTTATATTGGCGTAATAAAACGAAATGTAACGTGCAATGTAACCTGGAGGTTTCAGTTATATATATGTTAATTGTAATTTCCCATTCATGTGACATTGTGTGGACATAACAGCAATATAACGCATTATATTGAAATTATATAAAATACTCTAATTTAATGTTACTGCTATATTAATTGCCGAAAATGTATATAACTACAATATATATACTACCGAAATACTGTTACATATCTAGTATTGAAATTTGAAATAGCCATATAATGCCCAAAGTTATTTGTATCTATAATAACTGTAAAGTTAAAATTTATATCTTTTATGCAGATAGTATAATACAACAACAGCAAATTATATAATACAACTTGTAACTTAATTTTATCTAAAATATAAGTAGAAAGGGCTGTAAGGGTCACAACGCGGATCACGGTGCGTTCAGATATAAATGTGATTTATTCCTCGATTTACAAAAATCCAAACGTTTCGGTTCCTGTCCGAGCCATCCTCAGTGGTATAATATTAACATCAAAAATATATATTCTCCCTTAACATGGTGTTAGATAAAATTAAGTTACAAGTTGTATTATATAATTTTCTTAATATTTCCTTGATATTTCCTTTTGTGACCGTTTAAATATTGATAGCATAAATAATTTATTGATTTGTGTTATACAATTTGTGTTATACTCGTGTATAACACGAAGAAGTAATGTGGCACATTTGTACAATTGCTATACAAATTATTAAAATTTATCTGTATATATTTTGTATATACCTAACCTATATATATATATATATATATATATATATATATATAATTAAAAAATATATAGTGCCAATAAATAAATATATAGCGCGCGTCTGGTTGTACATTATGTTTTATTTCTATCTCAAATGTAACCCTTGTTGTTTATGCATGCGTTTCTGCGCGTTATAACGCACGTCAAACATGCGTCTCCATACATTATCCCAATCAAAACGCGCGCGTCTGACACGCAACGATAAATTAGAAAGAGAGAGAGACTTATAACAGTGATAGCGTTTTCTCTTGGCTGCACTATCGCCCACTAGTGCAACACTAATGCAACATTAGTGCAACGCTATTGGGTAGTGCAGGGCAGTGCAGGGCGGTAGTGCAGCCAAGAAAAAACGCTATGAGTGGTAGCGCGGCGTCTCGGTACTAGATAGCCTGCCGTCGTGCGCGGGTGACGATCCGGCGAGGTATCGATCACTGGAGAACTCGTAGCGGTTTTTTTCGCAGCCGATTGTGCTGGTGGTGTCGTAGTTGCTCGATGATGGCTCCCACCGATGCTTCTACGATTCCTGTAACCTAACCTCTTCTTTTGATTTGTCTATCGCCGCAGTATCTTCTGGTGATGCTTTTGCGGTTTCTCGTGGCTCAGTTTCTCCTTCTTTCGAAGGAATACTTTCGGAAGCGACACTTACGTTGCTTGTTGGATCTGATTAATATGATCCGCGGATCCGCGAGCGCGCGACTGTCCCGGCCGAAACGTGATGGAATACTTCCTAACCTCTGTCACCATGCAATGCATGGCAATGAGCGCGTTCGGCAAATACCAACTGTTGAGTTCTATATAAAATATATAAATAAAACCGCGGCGTCTTAGAATAATTGTGTATACGTACAATTCTAAAATAAACCAAAATATATGTATTTTAATAACTTAAAACATACTTAAGACGAATTAATAAAAGCGAGTCAATGCCGGTCATAGTCTGAATTCTAGTCTTATATAAGTATGTTTTATGTTATTGTTAATATACATATTTTGGCTTATTTTATAATTGTACGTACAATATAATATTTTAAGACGCCGCGGTCTTGTTTATATAACTTATATTTATATAAATAATAAATCCTATGGATATTAATATATTGCATGTTTTGTCAGTATATATCTCTGAACGTGTTATGTTGACGTTATATTGTTGTTATTGTGTGTCACCAATCAATAACAGAGCAATATAACTATTACAAAACACAGTTATATTACTGGTACAAAAAAGGTTGCATAACTGCTACATATATATTACATTACTGTAGTTATATTACATGTTACTTTTGTGTTATATAATGGTTATAGTTTGTGTTTGCTGGGTTCTAATTTATTGAAGAGAATTTTGTTTTTAATTCCTCCGGAAATGACTTTATGATGATAGTGTTTTCAGAATTGTTTAAAAAACCACACCAGTTTCCACAGTTTTCATGATAATTGAATGCGTGATAAGGAATATTTTTAATCGCACCTGATAATTCTAACAAATTTTCTTTGTGCTAGTGTAAAGCACAAGTAAAACAACAATGTAGATATTTGATTGAATCAGTTGTAAGTTCCTTGTCAGGGTCTTTCTGTCAGTAGAAAGTTTGTACAGTATGCTCTTAAGGCTCCTGGTCCCTGAGCCGAGAACTCTGCGTTGACGGTGGCGCCGTACCGTCGCGGCAGAAATAAGAACTCTCTCATCTCACTCTCTCCAATGGAGAATTCTGTCTTGTGACATGTTGACAACCTTATTTTAAGTTGCGGTATATTTCTTTATTATTCGCTCTGTACTTGTGCTCTAACGTTTAACGTATTCGTGAAACTCGTAAAATTGACCGTATGGTAAGATTTGCAAGAAATATATATGCGGAAGGAACATTCACCACTCCTTTCGATAGTCGTCAAACGGCTTGTTTTCCATATGTTTAGGCTGCGTTTTATGGCTGTTTGTTTATTGTCGAGGGAAAAGGATAGTATCGGGTCAATTTTTGAAGTGTGCTGAAACGATCTGTCGTGATTTTTTATTGAAATGTCTTTTTATTTCGGAAAATACCGCAACTTAAAATTAGGTGTTTTCCTCGCCTCGATAGTAAGAATCCAATATGGCCGCGGGTGACTACCCAGGAGCCTTAACGCCTTTTGAAGTATGATTAATATCGAAAAATTTAACAATTTTATGTGTGCTGTTTTTTCTAATGTCATTATCACCAACGACAATACCGACCTCTAAATTTGCTGATTTTAACACAGAGCTCTCATTAACCAATTTGTTAGCAGAATATGGCTCCATAGCCTTAGCACTTCCATAAAAATTTTTGCGACAATCGTGATCTTTTTTATTATGTCCTTTATCACACAAGCAACATTTCCTGTTGCATGTTATGAAGTCTAAGACTTCACCCCTAGTTCACTGAATTGGAATAAGTAGGAAAAACCGGGGCGAACTCGGCCCTTTTTTTCGGTGCCGATGTTTAACAACAAAATAAATTATTTTAGTGAAATATAACATACTATTGTAAAGAGTGAACCTTTAGCTACAAAATTTATACAGGCATTTTTGGTCTACGTCGCTTTGTTCAACCGGTATAGAATAAAAACGACAAAGGTGCAAAAATCGAAGTCAAAATTCACGGGGCGGAGAAATTCGTTACACCACCGGGACGGAGTCGTGTATTCATTCTCGGACTGGATTTTAAATAAAGATACATCATTTTGATCATAAAAAATAATAGAATACACTTTATTCAATGTTTTTTAGTAGAAAAATAATAATTTTATCAAGAAAATCAATTTTCTTTTTTGCTATCAGTATCATTAAAACAGTTAAAACATTTAAAGACAGAGTCTGACGAGCGCACGCACTCGTTGTGTGCCTTACGCCTGCACGAAATGCACTATTTTTTCCGTCAGCTCTGTTTTCTATCATGTCCGAGCATACGCAGCACATATTATTTAATTTTCTTGACTTCGTTTTTCGCCCACTGCTCGTCGAAGGCTACGATTCTGACTCCGTTTTTCGCCCACTGCTCGTCGAAGGCTGCGGTTCTGATTGCGTAGCATTTTTTTGGGGCCGGCCTCTCTTTCTCGGCATAGTGGTAATGGTCGATTTTGTCGTTCTCTTCCTTGTAGCAGATTTCTCATCTTTCTTCCGCTTTGACTCTGCCTGCTCAGTCGCCAATTCCTTAATTTGAGGCGAGTCAGTAAGGATGGCGGTCGTTCTTCGTTTTCGTCCTTTAGAGTGCCTTAGAGTTGTCTGCCTTGGAGCGGCTTTAGAAAACGCTTGAATACTTTCAAGCGTCGCGCTCAAGTTCCGTGTATCATCACGACGGGACATGGAAGAATCCGTGAAATCGAATTCATTTTTATTCTGTTCGGCTGCGTCAGGTTCGGCTGATGTATCCGGATCGGCTGTGTCAGGTTCGATTGATGTACCCGGATCGGCTGCGTTAAGATTGGCTTCTTCGGGACCAGCGGAAGTAGAAGGTTCTCTTTATCCGTAATGCTACTCGGCAAAAATTCGTATTCCTGGAAAATGTCCGGGTTGAATGGAGAAATTCCAGTGCATTCAAATCCGGACACAATATTTTGATGCGTTACGGCAAGTGGCAGTGCCTTAAGGCTATTCTACAATTGCGTAAACGTAGGGTTGTAGGAGTAAGAGTAAGAAATTGACCAATCACAGTCGTATTTGAGAAAAATAATCGATTGGTCAATTTCTTACTCCTACTCCTACAACCCTACGTTTACGCAATTGTAGAATAGCCTTAAGTCACGATTCCAGGGATGTCATATATCGTCATAGTCCTACCAGGATTCCACAAGCTGCTCCTTGTCGACGGCAGCCGTTTTGCGATGGTACGTGCGTACCATTTTCCTGCAATTGAGAAATACAATGACGCATTTGCAACGGAAAATAGAGTGAAATCACCAGGGCTAATCCGCCCCGGTGGCTTGGTCACGACTTCGCCCCGAACACAAGTTTTAGGTTTGGTCGCTTATAAAATAAAAGAAATCAATGAAAATAAAAAAACTACACTGGATTCGCGCGTGTTCAGCATGCATTACTCTTTAGAATTACTTACTTTGAGATTTGGAGAGACAATAATACTAAATACTAAAGATATTACAAACTTTCGACGCGGAAGAAATTTCACTTTCGACCTGCGAAAACATGTTTGCTTCGATAACAATCACAACATGGTACGTAACCTCACTAAACTCCGTTGGTCACGTGGGCACCATAAGCCGCCTTTACACTATTAATGGCGAGTTTACACAACACATATTTCGAGATAATTGCAAAAACGACTTCGCCCCGATCTCCCTTATTAAAAATTCGCACTGAAATATTATTATCGACACGAACATCCAGTCACGGCTCTTTATAATGGATAGATTATAAAATTTAAAATATATGAATAGTAGGATACCTCGATCAAACATGCAAGGGTATCGACGCAAATCTAATTGTTATATCTCTTTTTTAGGTTCCTATACATATTGAAGACATCCATATATTTCTGAGTATAAGATATCTCAGTAAATAAAGAAATACAGCTATTATGGCGGACGAGGAAGGTACAGAGTGGCTTCAGGAACTGTTACATGATGTGCAGCTCTCTCAGTTCTTTACACGAATTCGAGACGATTTACAGATTACTCGTCTGCATCATTTTGATTACGTCCAAGCAGAAGATTTGGAGAAGATTGGTCTAGGTAAACCTGGCGTCAGACGTCTGTTGGATGCGGTAAAGAAGAGACGAAACGCTCAATGGAAGAAGAGTTTAATTACCAAAATTAAACCTGGTGGCAGCAGTAAAAGCAACAAGCGATCCTCGCAGCCGATCGAAACTTCCTCGGTGCTGACATGTCTCATACAAGACAAAGATGTGACACTGTCCGTTAAATTAGGCGATGGAAGCTTTGGTGTAGTGAGAAGAGGGGAATGGACTTCTCCTTCAGGACGAACTTTGCCCGTCGCTGTGAAAGTCCTCAAAGCAGATGCCCTCACACAGCCGAGTGTTATAGAAGACTTTGTTTCGGAAGTTCAGGCAATGCACACTTTGGATCATCATAATCTTATTAGATTGTATGGTGTGGTGTTGTCGCAGCCGATGATGATGGTGACTGAGCTCGCGCCTTTAGGCGCATTACTTGATTATTTACGACAGCAATGCGACAGAATCTCGATTCTCACGCTCTGTAATTATGCGTTACAAGTTGCTACGGGTATGGCGTATCTAGAAGCGAAGCGTTTTCTACATCGCGACCTGGCATGCAGAAACGTCCTGCTGAGTACCATCGATAAAATCAAAATCGGCGACTTCGGTTTGATGAGAGCGCTTCCTCAACAAGAAGACTGCTATGTCATGACGGAACATAAAAAAGTACCTTTTCCTTGGTGTGCCCCCGAGTCGCTCAAGGCTCGACATTTTAGTCACGCGTCAGACGTCTGGATGTTTGGTGTGACACTGTGGGAGATGTTAACGTTTGGCGAGGAACCCTGGCTGGGGTTAAACGGTTCCGAAATTTTGCGTAAAATCGATCGCGAAGGCGAGCGGCTTCACGAGCCAGAAGCAATGCCTCCATATATATATGAGCTGATGCTTCGTTGCTGGGCGAGAGAACCTTCAGAGAGACCGACATTTGCTTCGTTGAAAGAGTCCTTGACTAGTATGGTGCCATCTGTAATGAAGGCTCTAACCTCCTTCGAGGAGGCCGGCAAAATGTCCATCGAGACGGGAGACCAAATTGCAATCATCGACGGGCGCCCGGAAAATTACTGGTGGAAAGGTCAGAATCAGCGAACTTTTCAAATAGCGCATTTTCCGCGTTGTCTGGTTGATCCAATGCGCCGAAAGCAGCCAGAAGACATTAGCAAGCCATTGGAGAATTCTTTCATTCATACAGGACATGGAGCGCCCTTTGGCAAGAGCTGGGGCAGTCCCGTTTACATCGACGATGTATATTTAAGAAATCCAATGGATCCTCCGGATGTATTGGTAGCTGCCTCGGCTGACAATCAGATAAAAAAGAAATTCTCTTGTGGTACTCCACGTACCAGAAAACAATTCAATTACACGAAATTGCACAACGATGCTAGGTCGAGCCCTATCAAGGTCTCGCAAGTGTCATCGACCTCAGACATTAGCCAAGAAGATACTCTGATCGATTTGTCCGCCGAGGAATCGGCAAACACAAGCATCTACGATCAAAAGGTCTCATGTAAACGAGTAATTAACATTCTGGATGAACCTATCGATGTCGAGAGGTTTTCCTGGCAGGATGAGGAAGGCAGAACATATGCTAATTTTCCTGGTAACGTGGCTCCTGCGTATTCTGATCCTTTTGATACTTCTGCGGTATTCATGAAGCCACCACATTCGCGATATTATAGTCATGTGCCTGCTGAAGTTGCTAATTGTTATCTGAAGACACAGACGTATGGAAACGTGAGCGATCAAGAGGGAGGAGATAATGTTCAAGATACCGTGAATTGTTTTGTCCTTAATTCTGCTGATACAGAGGTACGTTCTTATAGTGATGTATTGGAGACACATTTTCGAATTACTCGTAATGATAAAAAAATTTCGAAGTTTAAAATGTAATTATTATTCAGACCAAATATTATTTAAAATCACGAGTTTTCTGAATATTTTGAATGTTTTAAAAGTTAACTATTGTTACAATGTTATTATATAATATATATATATATATATATATATATATATATATATATATATATTACTATTGTTATTATACAGCCTTAAGGGGATGCTGGAGCCGTAGCCGAACTCGATCGGCGTCGGTAAAGAAGACTGGCGAACTATATCTGTCCTTGTATAGACAAAGATATAGACAAGGATAGCACGCTACATTGCACGCACACATACGCACGATGCATGTCGACATTATATTTTTATATTACGCTTCCAAATCTTGATTTGGAGGGTTTATCGATGTTTTTCTTGTTGTGCAATTCGGGGAAACTTGTTTTCGCGTTCGTACCAATGGTATATCTCTTATATGAAATACATCTTGTGACGAGCTGACAGCTCGCCGCAACTCGAGACGCCATATTGGGATAAAAGTAGGATAAGGAAATCTGTACTTCCGTAATTTTTTCTTGTTTTCTATATAAAATCAGAGTTCCCCCGAATCATTAATGTATGTACTGCAATTCTGGAGAAGGATTTTTAATTTTGTCAAATTAATACGACGCTACGTGCCGACAAAAAATGCCGGTAAAACAGACGGCTCCAGCATCCCCTTAAGTATAATATTCAAGGCAACTCGCATCTTCATATGATGGAAAATATGATGGATGCTTCAAAAACGGCTTTGGATATTGTTAGTAATGTTACCGACGCATTTACTTTAGCTTTCGTGTATTTCATTTAGCAACTGTCTATCTAATTGCAATTTAATATTAATTTTCATTCATAATGATTTACATGTGACTACACATAGCTGTACAATATTGATATATATATTAAATTAGTAGACAGTTTATAGAACTAAATACATCTCCCCTGTTAATCCGTCTACATAACAAAAATTTAACGATATAATTTTTGATTATGCATTATTTACATTTTCTTAAAAATTATTGAAAAAATTTTGCGTTTTTTTTTAGACAAAAAAGATTGTTTTTATGGAAGGCTAAGATAGACAGTGAATTTTCTGCACATTAATAACGAGTTAATTTACAAAAGAAATATATAGAGATTTATACTCTAATTGTGTGTAGAGCCTATATAAAGACAGAAGTGACTTCGGACCTTCACCTTCAGCCATATTGGGACCGCTCCAGTTCTGTCAAACAGATCAAACTCCACTACCTCTAACCTAAACAATAAGGCAACCTAAACAATAAGTTCCGATATTCGCTGCCAGTACTGAAAATCTATAGTTTACGTCACACTTTTCAGTACTTACAGTAAATATAGAAATGCAGCCCAAATGCTAGCTGTAAATATCGAAATATATTAACTTCATTCTCCGGTCTCAATATGGCTGCTTCAATTAAGTGGGGGCATTAACCAATCAGAAATCGTGACGCCGGAGTCACTTCTCTCTTTATATATGACTACGTTTACACAGCGGCTTTTAATCCAATTTAGGCTACATTCCGATATAATTCACTGTCAGTACTGAATATCTATATTTTTCTATATTTTACGTCACGTATACTATAGATGTTCAGTACTGACAGTTCCTGACAGTAAATATCGGAATTCAGCCTAGTAACTACCGTATACTATCTGATCCAAAATTTTTCTTCTTTTAATCATAACGATCATTTAAATATGAATCTATTTCGATACTCTAAACATTTGAAACAATTTTTGATATACACTGCTCAAAAAAATTAGGGGATCACTTTTTCTCAGTAAATTTGTGCCTATTTTTGCCACAAACAGCGAATTAACGTAAAAAATTTTAAAAGGATTTTACAGGACAAACTCTCTACTATAAGGTGCTTTTGTTTAATTTTTACTCAGGTTAATACTCAAGACGTGATCAGCTTTGAATAAGGACGTATTTAAGATATCCAAAATCTTGAAATTTGCAGTCTTCCGCCTAACAAAAAAATTAGCGAATATAATCATTGATACTATCTCAAAGTACGGACTTTGCCCTTTTAAATGAAAAAAAGCTGCCCTATGCTGATTATTTAGCGAGATATATCAATTTAAAGTAACCCCTGTTTTTTTATGATTCTAGCACGATACCGGCTTTTGCGTAATGTGATGTGCATCACGGGAAAGTTGTTTGGTCGGATTTTGCACATCATGTATGTATGTGTATGTGTATGGAATGTACATGTGTTTGTGTACATGTAGAGTTTTTTATTTTGTTATTTTTATTTATTTATAATTTTTTTTAATAAGAAGAGTGTTATCACCTCTTCGCCGTATTACGTCGCTCAATCTTAATCTCATATTGATGCATTTTTTTTTACATCAAATTGAGAAATTTTATTCCAAATTTGACGCAGTGCCTCTTCAATCTGATGTAAAAAAATGTATCAATATGAAATCAAGATTGCGCGAGGTGATACGGCGAAAAGGTGGCAACACTTCTTACTAAAAAAAACCTCTATGCACACATATACATGTATGTACACTCCATACACATACACATACATACATGATGTGCAAAATCCGATCAAGCAACCTCCCCGTGCACATCAGGTCACGCAAATGCTGGCGGTGAAATCGCGCTGAAATAATAAAAAATAGAGATTACTTTGAATTGCGATATTTCGCTAAATAATCGGCGTAGGACAGGTTTGGTTTTTTTTCCATTTGAAAAGGCAGAGTCCGTACTTTGGTATCAATAATGATTATGTTCGTCAGTTTTTTTGGCGAAATTTTTAGGCGGTGGAAGACTGCAAATTTCAAGATTTTGGATATTTCAAATACATCCTTATTCAAAGTTGACCACGCTCTTGAGTACTAACCTGAGTGAAAATTAAACATAAGCACTTTATAGTAGACAGTTTGCCCTGTAAAACCATTATTTAAACTTTTTTACGTTAATTATTTATCGCTGAGTAATAATTACAGTTTAAAAATTGGGCAAAAGTTTAAGAGAAAAGTAATTCCCTAATTTTTTTTAGCAGTGTATATTGTATACTAAAAGTTGTAGTTTAAATATCGAAGAAGCTCATATTTAAATGATCATTATGATCAAAAGAAGAAAAATTTTGCATCGGATAGTATACAGTAGTTATTAAACCGGATTACAAACCGTCCGCACCGTATAAACCTAGTCTAGGACTCTAATTGTGTGCTTTTGGTATCAAAGTAATTTTAATTTTTGCACTCGCTAAGGGGCTTTCTTCGTAAGGCAAAGAGTCTTTCTATAACTCTTATAAAATTGCAAAACTGGATAAATTAATCACGTATGCTAAATGCTTTTTTTATGTATTATATCCAAGTAATTTCTATTTTTGTTGCGGATATAATCCTTAAAAACATCCCTTCTAAAGCAAAAACGGCAAGTGTCATTAAGGATTGTAACACGAACTTGATTGTAATCTAATCAACTTTCTATCGAAATAATTATTTTTTGGCTAAACGAAAGAAAAGCAAAAAATTTTTCAAACGAATCAAGAAAACAACAGTTACATAACTATTGTTATATTTGCATTATGTTATGAGGTTAACAATAACATGGTTTTCTAAAAATATTGGTATGTACATTCACAGAATTTATGTTAAAGTTATTTAAAAATTAATAACTTTTTTTTAAACAATTTGCATAAATTTTTGAAAAATAATTTATTTAAGTGAATTGAAAAGAGTTATAACTAAAAATAAATTAATTAATTTTTAGTTACCTGTATTTTATACTATTATTATCTGTATACTATTTTATTTTGTTATTCTTTTTCCAGGAGACTCGGCATTACTCGATGAATTTAAACAAGGGGTGTCAGCAGGACCCATTAAATTTGAATGTGAACGTGAAAGATAACGACTTTGCAAATCACTATAGCGAAATAGATAAGGTCAGCCCATGTGGATCGAATTGGTCTACCTGGCCGGAGGATCTGCGAAATACTTCCACCTCGCAGACGTATGTTAATGTTTCTAACAGTAGACCCACATCGTCGTTCGCTATTCCAACTCCACCGTCTCCTCCTCTTCCTCCTTCCCTTGGCCCGAACGTGAGTCCGCCGAAGCCTAAGTCCAATTGCGAGCTTGCGCAGAGCATGAATGAGCTGTCTTTGAATGTTAATTCCGATCATCAAGAAGTTGCCGCTGTTGTCAAGAAACTGGATCCGCTTTTTTTGGCCGAGTTGGAGAAGCATTTGGGCGAGAAGGAAGCAACGAAGAACATGAACGCTAGCAACGATAAACGCCAACAGCCGGGAATTGTTTCCGGGAATTATTTGAACTGCTCATCGTTAGAGAAGCTGCAACAGAATACGTCTACTCAGCAGCAAATTTCAACGATGGAAGATGCTGCTAGGCCTTTGTCAATCATTCCGGCATTGAAGCCACCACCACAGGGAAAACCGAGATCGCCAGTTGCGACAATGGATCGAGCAAACGCTTCATCGACGCCACCTAGCAAAGTGCAGAACTCCTGGCAGCTGAAGAGCATAAATGTTCAAAGACCGCGACTCCATAATGACCAATCTGTGTCAGAATTGGCCACTGAGGCTATAGTGAACCAAATTTGGCAGCAAACACAAACTCTATCCCAACAGCCAAATGTTTGTCTGGTCAGTTCGGCTGCTAACCAGATGTTAATGTCCGATTCGGTGTCCCAAGCGAGCGTTAATAATCAGGTTCAAGAAATCACTGGCAATGCTTCCGGTAGTGATATAAACGATCAAAATCAGTATGGTTCTTGCAATGTTACCAAGGCTACTTTTATACAGACACAAGATTGTGTGTCAAATCAGAATTATCCTCAAAACATGTTGCACGTCAATCAGGATAATATCAATCTGCTTGAAGGACCCTCCGATAATATTACCGACAACATGAACGAGACTCAACACGGACCTTGCAATGTCGCCAAGACCGCGTTTAACCAAATACAAGTCTGTTCGTCAAACAACCAAAGTTATCTTCAAAATTCATTGGGCGTTGACCAAGATGTTGTCAATTTGCGACAGACTGTCATTAGTAGCATCTCCAATGCCAGGAATTATCCTCAGTGCGATGCAGCCAATGTTTCTAAAGTGAATCAAACCCAGGCTTACTCGTTAACTGATGGGAGTCAGAATTATCTTCATAATATCGGTTTTAATCTACTTCAAACGACTGCCAATCATGTTTCCGACAAGAGCGTGAGCGAATTCTCCCAGCACGGACATTGCAATATTTCCAAGGCTGCTTCCAATCAGACGCAGATCTATTCGTCATCAAGTCAAAATTACTTATCGAGCGTGGTGCCAATTTCTCATCTGGGTGATCTTGCGTTGCCCCAAACCTGTCTTCAAAACGTGCCAATATTGTCCAGCTCAAGTAACACTCACGGAATCACTCATATACAGAACGATTTGCAGCAATCCCAACATTTAAAGCCCGCTACATTTTTATCTGAACAAGTATATGCTGAATTAAAACAAACGGTATGTAATATTTTAAATAAAAATTTTACAGAGTTTTACAGAAGAGAAATATAATATTTGCTACAAGTTTTTTGTTATTAACAAGAAGGACGCCGCATGATTCATATGAAAAAAAGTTTTCGATCAATTTGCTTAAATTTTTAATATTGTAATTTTTGTGTTTCTTATATGAAAAGTTTGCAATTTTATCAACTTTCTATGATTAGTTTCTGAATTATTGGAATTTGAAAGTCTCCTTCACAAAAATGGTTCGTATATTTGCACTTATGTGTGCTTGCTCGCATATATATATGTATATATATATATATATATATATATATATATATATATATATATA
>NW_020210639.1:0-7527 GCF_003070985.1 Temnothorax curvispinosus | reverse complement strand
TGTACACCATCCGAAAGTCATAGGGATGCGCGAAGCGGCTTAACTCGACGAGTTTTATATTTAGTTAGGCAACAAAATTTTAACACGTTCTTCAATGTGTATAGAAAATAATAAAAAAAAATTACTGGTGTTTCATAAATATTTTGTTAGAAATTAATTCCTGAAAATTATCCTGAAACACACTAGACTAACCCCTTAAACAAAGTTGCATCATTGAAAATTTTTACAAATTACATAATCTAATTATAAGTATTTGTGTATCGATCGAGACAATTACAAAAAATGTGGCAATATAGAGCCCATCAGCTCTAGAGAGTGACTTTAATCAAACTTCGACTAATTTAAAATATCTGAATTATTTTGTTAACATGAATAGAATTATTATTTTTTTGTTATTTGATATATCGAAAAAGGTTAAATTAGGAACAAGAAATTGTATAATTAAAATTTTCGCCTTAAGAGGGTAGCAAAGCGAAAAATAGACCTTTTTTAAAGTTTAATATTTAAAAAATAAAAAACAGTATTTAAAACTTTGATGCATAATTCTATATTTTTTTACAGTTATTTAAAAAAGAGAAAAAAATATATATATATAATATATATAAAAAGGAGTTGTTGATAATGAAGGGAATGAAACAGTTCTTCCCATTCAGTAGCTGATAGTGGATATAATTCCGGACTAACGAATAATCTAAAACAAAATCAAAAATGGATTCATCATAATCTAAATAAGTGTCCCTAAAATGTGTTGGAAGCAAAATTAGAAAAAAAAAACATTTTTTTCCATTTTATTAAAGAAAATGCAATTTTGTACTTTTTTTTAAACTAAAATATTTTTTTAAAGAATTTTTTTCAAAATTCTACTTCCGACACATTTTAGTCCAACATTTCCGGCATATTGTTTTTAACATGTAAAAAATTTTCGAAAGAAAGTTGGAATAGTTTTCGAGATCATGTCCACCAGCTACTGAATTGCTTCCCTTTATTAACCACTAATAACTGCCATTATTATTAATATTTTTTAACGATTCTTTTTTTAAAATAACCATAAAAGAATATAGAATCATGTGCCAAAGCTTCAAATACTCAGAGTTTTTACTTCTTAAATATTTAATTTAAAAACAAAGATCAATTTTATTGTGTGTAAAGATCAATTTTTTTGCTTATCAAGGTTTACCCCCCCCCCCCTCCCAGTAAACAAAATGATAACAATCTGTCGGCAGATTGGTAACAGATTTGATCAGACATGTCAGCAGACTGACTAACTGCGTCCGCATTCAGCTTATGTTCCGCCAGCAGAGTCTGCTAAAGGCCTTTACACATAAAATCCCGTAAGGACGTAAAACGTAAGCGTAAGAAAATCGACCAATTCCAATCGAATATTTTCCCCTACTGGGGTTACGGACAGCACAATACTCGATTGGGATTGGTCGATTTTCTTACGCTTATGTTTTACGTTTTTACAGGATTTTATGTGTGAAGGCCTTAATATCAAGAGACACGGCAGTGTCTCGCGTCAAGTACACGCGGAGCGAGACCGACCGTGATAAATCAAACAGCAGCTAAATTGGCAGCAGAAACCGCGCAGAGCCTGAACGGTACTCCAATCTACTGTCTGATTATGTTAGCAGATTCTGTTATACTTCTGTTGATGTCCTGCTAATATCATGTGATATATCAGAGCTGATATTAAATGTGTAGTTTTTCTGCCGACAAAATTTGTAGCAAGATCTGCTTTCGACAGACTTAGCTGTCTGGGCCCTTAACCAACCCAGGGTAGCAGAGTGACGTCAAATGACGTATTAATTCCGTCTTAATGACGTCCTCTAACGTCATTAAGACGTCTTTAGATGTCATCTTACTACCTGGGAATTCTACCGGTTGAACTAAAATCGTTGATTAAGTTTATAGAAGTTTGATCGAATTTGCTACTATTATTTTATGTATAAGTGGTATGTACATATTATATATGTGTATATAATATGTATATGTATATCTTTCTCTAGTTAAAATAACAAGGGCGAGCTGGACCAAACTTTAACTTAATCAACGATTAATTCGATTAGTAGAATTGTTTAATGTCCATTTCTACCAATGTAGATTAACTTTAATCTCGGTTGAACTTATTTATCTTTTTCTAGTTCTAAGGATTAGAAGAAGATAAAAAAAGTTCACTCGAGATTAAAGTCAGTCTACATTCGTAAAAATGGATATAAGGCGAAATGTCTAACTGCATAATTATATACATATACATATATCTATGTATGTATAGAGTGTAAAACTAAAGGTGTTACAGACTATTATTTCCTCGATTATTTCTAAAACTAAGCGAAATATGAATTTTTGTCAACCGTTTGATATCAAAAGTAACATCTTGTGATAAAATTAGTTTTTTTATGTGGAGTCGTTATAACGTAAGTTTTTAGGTTTTAGTGATAGTATACTATTTAGTGTAAGTAAGCTTTTAGTTTTACACCCTGTATACAATTATTATTATTATACAAATATTATTATGTGTAATGTAATATCAGCCCAGACAGCACACATACCCCAGATAGCACATCCCTAGATACACGTTTCAGAAATGTTTTATAAGCGTTTTTCCGAAACGTTTTATAATCGATTTCTAGAAACGTTTCTCATGAGTAAAAATGTCCATTCAAACGTTCGATGGAACGTTTCTTTTCCGATAAAATAACGTTTAAAAAACTGTTATAGAAACGTTTTGTTTTAATGATAAAGACATTTTTGATAAAGACATTTAAAATTCCTACTTTTCACGTCTTTTGAACGTGTTTATGACGTCTTTGAGACATTACGTGAGAATGTTCTAGAAGCTTTATGCATATAGTCATATATACCATCTATGACGTCTATTCTTTTTCGAAGAAATTCCTGAACTGGTGCACATTCGTGCAATAAGTTAAAGTGAAACAAAATATACTTGTCTCTAACTTAATTGCATTACTGACACAGTATATACTGTGTTACTGATGTGCACCAGTTCAGGAAGTTCTTCAAAACGGAACACACGTATAAATGTTCTTTCAATGGCCACGTTCAGCAGAACGTTTATTTTTCAACTATTGGCAGTTTTCTAAGCTCAGATTTATCCGATGACAAATAGATTAAGACCGGTAGGACAAAATTAATTTAAGTAAATAAGTGGATATATGTGCATGGATAAAATAATTTATTTTGTGCAGTAATAATTAGTGCAATATAAATTTAAATGTTTCAAAAAAGGCTATTAAAGCTATTATTATATAGATAAAACAAATTATAATTTTGAAAAGAAAAATTTAACAAATAGGTATTTTTATTAACTGTATATAGAAACGTAAAAAATACGTTTCTTAAATTATGGTTTCAAAAACATTTTTGTTCAAACGTTTCTTAATGGTTCTTTACGGTACTGAAACTATGTATACGTTCAAAAAACGTACATGAAACTAATATGTGCTACCTGGAACGTGTCTAAAAGACATCTTAAAAACGTGTTTACGACGTCTTTTAGACATTGTGGTGTCTATACCTAGGTACATACGTGCCAAAAGTCCCGGGATGGCCAATTATCTCAGAAAGTATATAAGATATTAGTTTATTGGAAAAATGTCTCAGATAAAAGTTGGAGATTACGTACGTCTCCTTAGAGCTTTCATGTATGCACAAGTATTTAAAGAAGTTGGGATACTATTGCATCAGCATATTCTTGATACCAAATCATGTCAAAAAGTCTTGTATCACTTTTCCCTTCGACAAACAGTTATCAAGATATCATGAACTAAATGTTGAAAAAGTTACCAAGTTTTCCTTAAATATCTCAAAAAATATTAGGCAAATAAAAAAATGTTTCAAACAAAAGTTGTTCAAATTAATTAGTAGAAAAAAATGATATAATTAAAAAATAGGTGTTTCTATTTGGGAATCGTTTAAGCAAATTTAGGAATATATTCTCATAGTTCAGGAAATAATAGTTTTTTTATAATTAATAAAAGTTAATTGAGCATTACTAGCCCAGTCAAATTAAATTATTTTTGAGCGTTTGAATGAAAAAATTGCCGGCAAGCTGGAAATTGGTATACAGGTTCATTTTAGTGTTCTTTTAAACATACTAAAAGTCCCCATACATAGAGCGTGAGCCGGCTGCGCCATCTTGAAAAAAAGAGTACAAAAATGGGTTTTTTGCAAATAACTCGGAAATTATTAATTTTACGGGAAAGAACATTCAGAGCGAAAATGTAGCTGATAAAATTCCTCGCAATTTGGTTTTTTGTAGAATTTCGTACGACCATTCGTTCCCAAGATAGATTTTTTTGAAGCATCGAGCAAATGAGGAAAGAGCTGTTTCTTCGAGTGTTTTTTTAAAATATCTCAGTTCTGGCTGTCCGAAAGTAAAAAATGCATACAATGAAAGTGAAAGATAATTAAATTACCTACAAAATGCATTATTTATGTTATACCGCGCGACTAATATTTCTAGAAATATTACGGTTTAAATGAAATTTTGACTTTCGGAAATTGTGAGAATAAATATTTCCTCGCAATATAAGTCGGAAATGGGTAGTCCTACGTAAAAAATTGTTAAAATCAAGTAGAAGGTTATTAAATTTTCATTATTTTGGTTTTTGACCGATTTGCATACGACTAATAGTATTTTTGATATCCGTAAAAGAAACGGTTTTAGGTACACTTCTCAAAATGGCGGACTTTCGAGTTATCTTTTTTAAAAAAATACACATGTTTCTTGAAGTTTATTAAATTATCTTTAAAATGATTTTTTATTTGACCTTCTGTGATGAATACTTCCAGAGATATAGCCTTTTAAATATTTGTTTATGTTAAAAATTTCTTAATAATTTAGTTTTTTTACAAAACATGACATAAAATTACTTTAGAAAAAATAATATCGACATTTTTTCAAAAGTTTATATGCATATGTATGTGATCCTGCAGTGGAACCGGTTTTGAAATGGAAGTTTTTAAAAAATTGTCATTTTAATTATGCCTTTCTTAAGAGTTTTCGTTAAAAAATGGGGTTTGCCACACTTTTTTGTAATTTTCTCAGTTTCTATGAGAGATACGTACAAAATGCTTCAGACCAAATTTGAAGCTTATAAAATTTCCTGAAAAACAGTATATTCGGCATTAATATGAGACCAACAATTATACCAACAACAGATGCTAGAATAATGTTACTCTTTTTTCCTCAGTTTACCGTAATTTTTAATGATTTAAATATTGTCAAAAAAATTTATTTGGAAATTTTTGCGGTCGGCGTAAGTTTCAAATCTCATTATACATGATGTAAGCTTCCCGTTGGTCTTTGTTAAATTTTTAAGACAGGTAGTGTTCGAGCAGTGTGATGTAAAAGTGCGCGAAATTAAAAATACAGATCATTTTAATTGACGCAGGCAAATATCTCAAAAAATATGGAAGTAATGGAAAAATGTTTTAGACAAAAGTTCTGTCATGAGGCGGACATATACCATAATCCAGATGTGAATCGTGTCACAGATGCCATCGTTTTCAAGAAATTTTAAAGGCTAATTTCTTAAATAGAACTTGATTTTTTTTTTTGAGATAAAAATTATAGATCTTATTGAGACGTTTTCAAAACACTATAACAAAGCTCACTTTTGTTAAGAATTTCCTGAGATATTTTAAATTTTGTATAATATTTTTAATGTAAAATATGAAATATCTCTTCAAGTATTCATGTTTCGATGACTTTAATTTTATATTTTTATACGTAAAATAATGTAAAGAGTCGATTATTGTAAAAAAAAAAAATTATTTTAATATTATTCTACGTATAAAAGTATGAAAGTAAAGTCATCGAAACATAAAAATGAATACTTTATATTAACTTTTATATTTATATATTAACTTACTTTTATATTAACTTTTATATTAACCTTTGTTGTGCACTGGGGGTAGAAAATACCCCAGCGTATTTTCAAACGCGTTTTTCTAATACGTACAATGCGAATCTCGGGACCTGTGCTGCCATTTACCTGTAGTCTAGGAATAACACTTCAAGATCTTATACATAGTTTTGCCCGCCCGGCTTTAGTCTGCTCTTGGCAGTGGTGAGAAGTAAAAAAAAAAGTAAATAGTAAATATACTTTTTTCAACTCCGCTATAAACTAATATTTTTCCTTGACAGTGTAGTATTTCAAGAAAGTAATCCCGCAAAAATTATTAAAAAATATTAAAAAATAAATTTTTTATGCCTTTTTTAATGAAAAAGTCCATTTTTCGGTTTTTTAGTTAACATCATTTATAGTTCTTTTATGTTGCAAAATATTAATGAAACCTATTAGACCTTATTTTGGAAGCTTTGAATAATAGCCAGCAATTTTGTTTGAGTCAAAATAACGAATTGTACGTCTGTAATAAACGTTTTAAGTGACTGGGGTATGAAATACCCCCTGTACATAATACGTAATTTCGAAGAGGTGTGCACAACAAAGGTTAAAAATATATTATGACAAAATTTAAAATATCTCAAGAAATTCTTAACAAAAGAGAGCTTAGTTATAGTGTTTTAAAAACGTCTCAACGAAATCTACAACTTTTATCTTAAGGAAAAAATTAAGTTCCATTTAAGAAAGTAGTCGCCTTTAAAATTTCTTGAAAACGATGACATCTACGACATGACTCACGCCGGAATGTATCCCTCTTTAAACCATATAACTTTTGTCTGAAACATTTTTCCATATCTTCCATATTTCGAGATATTTGCTTGCGTTGATTAAAATGTTTCACCCTGTAGGTATACTATACTATATGATGGCTGCATTCCGATATTCACTGTCAGTACTGCAAATCTATATTTTACGTCACGTATACTATAGATTTTCAGTACTGAAAGTTGCTGACAGTGAAGCGGGGAGCACACACTTCTGCACAACGCATAATGCGTAAGCATAAGAAAATTGATTGGTCCATACACATGTGCATAAGGAAATAGACCAATCAATTTTCTTATGCTTACGCATTATGCGTTGCGCAGAAGTGTGTGCTCCCCGCTTGAATTTCGGAATGCAGCCTATAATGAAAACTGGTAATTATTCAGAATAGGGCCTTTTCCAAATTTTGAAATTTTTTTGCGGTTTTCTTGGTAAAAATCTTTGTTGTGACTCCGACAGTGATAAAATCAAACGGGGGAATTCGAAGATGTAATCTTCAATTTTCTTTTACTTGAAAGTATACATGTAGCCGCGGAAGGGGCTCTGTCGCAGGCTCCTCCGCCTACATGTGTACTGTCTATACACACATATTCTTCGGACTTCCTCGATTAATTAAATTATCACTGTCGGAGATCACAAAGATTTTTACACACAAAGAGAGTCACAAAAAATATCAAAATTCAGAAAAGATTCAAAATAATCACTTGAAAACCTATTTGGAACTATACTAGCCCTATTCGCTCCAACCCCTTTTTCCGCCTGTTTAATTCTCGCATCATAACTCACGAACGAATTGACGAAATTTAATGTTCCAAAGCGCAAATTAAAGCTA
>NW_020210638.1:0-1012 GCF_003070985.1 Temnothorax curvispinosus | reverse complement strand
GCAACTTCATCAATTGTGGGTGCATTAAATCTCCTTTGATGCTCTCCTCCTGGAATTTTGTCAGCTTTAATCACAATTTGGTAATCATCTGTTAACATTCGTTCTAGTGCTATCTTGAATAGTTTCACGTAGGAATTGTGATAATGTAAAAATTTTTGTAAGTGCATAACTATATTTTGTCGAGTTTCTGGAATATTGGAACATCTCTGTTGTGCCTGTGCGCTTTCATCACCCATGAAGAAAATCTGTAGAAACTTTGACTCTTCATTGGATGGTGGCAGCAATGATCCTACTTTGTGGTAAACTTGGCCCTGCACTTTAAATGTCGTCATAAATCCTGATGTTCTTATTTCCCGTGTTGTGCCAAAAGAAGTCATTTGGAAGCATGAGTTGTATTTTCTTATATTAGCTAGAAAGTGTTTTGAATCTGAAGTGATTCCTTTCATTAATTCTCCTAAATCTTCTGGTGGCGGAGTAATTAATGGCAGTTTGACCTTGCCGTTAGAACAACACATTCCAGGCGCCTCCTCTTTCCATTTGTATGCTTCACAATGCACACAAACATTCTCCATTTTGCCAATCACCACTTTCGGATGTTTGTGGTAATTTTCCTTTGGATTATAGGCAAATGCTGCACGTTTTAAATCTTGCCATGCAAAACTTCTGGTTGTGTGTGCCCTTAATCTAAGACCAGCAAGTCTTTCTTGAGTTTGCTCGTGCGTCTCATTTTTCCTGTAGGTAGCGGTCCTTGTTCTTAGACAGGCAAGTCTTTCTTCAGTTTGCTCAAACGTCTCTTTTGCCTTTAAATTTAAGAAACTTTTTCTGACTCCGGCTATTCTGGCCTTCGTTTGTAAAGATGTCTCATTTTCCCTCTCAATCCTTTTTCGTTTTGCATCAGTAGAAATTTTCCCAATTAAACTTCTTTTTTTAGGAGGCATCTTAATATCTAAATTATAAACCTAACTGGAAAATAAGAAATGTAATATCTGCAATGCTTAATACTTTCTAGAAA
>NW_020210637.1:0-2789 GCF_003070985.1 Temnothorax curvispinosus | reverse complement strand
GTAATCCTTACGCGCACTCACTGATCAAACACCGCTGACACTTACGTATCCTGTCACGGTCGCCATTTTTGAGATTATTCGGAGTGTGGTCGGTACCTCCAGCTCTCGGGTATCTCCTACCCTGCAGGTTCCGACACGTCTATCGGCCAGCCTGTGTTTCTTCGCGTTCCTCGGTGCTCTTCTACTGTGACCGGACGGCACGTGTTGAGCCCGATTCCGGCGGATAATATTCCTATCAAACGGTCGCCACTCGGTTTTACCTTAAACTACCGAGAAGGTAAGTTCGCATCAACGCCCCGATTATTCGCAAGACGCCAATAGGAATTATTGGTTTCAGAAGGATGTCCCTGATGGATCACCGTTGCTGCTTCTCATCCCTGGATCCTCGCTTTACATCGCATACCAGATAGAGGTAAGTAAGGATAAATTAATTATATCCTAATTATTTGTATTTTATTTCAGACTGATGTCCCTGTTGGATCACCGTAGCTGCTTCTCATCCCTGGATCCTCGCTTTACATCGCATACCAGATAGAGGTAAGTAATTATAAAATAATTATGTAATAATTATTTCATGTTTTGTTGCAGATCGACGCCCGGATTGGATCGCCGTTGCCGTTATCCGTCTCTGGATCCTCGCTTTACCTCGCATACCAGATAAGGATAAGTCCCGATAATTATGTTTAATTACGTACTAATTCGCTTCTCCTTTTTCAGTTCCCGCCTCGGATGGATCGCTGCTCTGTTGCTGCTCTGCTTCCCCGGATCCTCGCTTTACATCGCATACCGGATTGCCGCTGGACAACGTTGGATCATCGCCGAAGGACAAGGTAAGTAGAAGGTAAGTATCGATAATTTTTTATAATTAATCAGGAAAATTTGTTTTAGAATTAATTAATCTTTAATGCCACATCATCATTTCAACGTTACAGGCCGTTTCACAATATCATAAAGGTGTCTCACAACGCGAGTTTCTCGCCTCGGTGTGAATGTCGCTTTATTTTAATAAAGTTGCACAATTAATCAAATTGCGTATCTCGGCTTATTCGTTTAGTCGATACGATGCTTTTATTCCAGATAATTATTCCGATCGGAGGACTTTGTTCCTCGTGATTGTTAAACTATGATCACGCACTCGGCCGTGACCATCACTCTATTATACAATGTTCGTGCGCAGAATTAACGAACGAGCATTCGGTGGTTAAATACAATGATTAATAATGTCCGTACAATATTCCGTATCCGCGTGACCCAATGCCCGTGGTTGTTATATACTCGATAATTGCACTTTCACTAATTAACAATGTATCCGAATTTCAACTCGCGTATTGTTGCTAACACTAAATTGTATTTGGCAATTAATTGCCCCTCGCTATTGTTGAGACGAGTAATTTTACGCGATAGTACGCGGGAGTTCTCGGTTGTTAAGTATAACGCGTAAGCCGATCGTACAGAGTGTGATACGTGTGTTCGCCACGGCTATACCCGAGAGACTGCCTCGAGCGGTCGCTCTCGCTTGGGCTCCCCACTTATGCCGGATCGTTCCCACTCCTCGGGACTTTCGCGATCGTCTATTGTTCGCGGCCGGCACATCTGGCGCTATCACTCGAAAACACGATGATTTTCACTACCCTCTCGCGTGCCCTTTTGCGCATCTTTCACTTTTGCCCGTTCTAGAAGGTTCCCGTGGAAATTTCCACGCGCAACGCAGTGCGAGAACCTTCCTTCCTCGGTACCGCTGCACCAGGTATTCACTCGCAAAAAATGTTCGACGCGGACGACGTCGACCTATGCGCACCTTCTCGGAGATGCCCCTGAAGGTGAATCTGGGTGTTGTCCCTGTAGATGACGTCCGGGTGACGTCGATGTCGTCGGCCGTTGACGCCGACCCTCTGGCTAGGTTTCTAGGAAGCTGGTATCGCTGTTCCGGGCCACTTTTCCCGTGGATGATGCGTATCCTGGGGATCTTTGTCGGAGCTCGACGTCGACCCCCTAGGCGGGTGTCCCAGGTCCTGGTATGGCCTTCGGATAGGCAAGTTCCTGGCGAAATTGTGTTTCGCCCGGATCCTGTCGGACAATGGCGCCGACCCCCTGGGAGGGTGTCCCAGGTCCTGGTACGACTGTCGGATCAATCAGTTCCTGGCGAAGATGTGTTTCGCCCGGATTTTGTCGGACAATGGCGCCGACCCCCTGGGAGGGTGTCCTAGGTCCTGGTACGACCGTCGAATCAATCAGTTCCTGGCGAAAATGTGTTTCGCCCGGATTTTGTCGGACAATGGCGCCGACCCCCTGGGAGGGTGTCCCAGGTCCTGGTACGACCGTCGGACCAATCAGTTCCTGGCGAAAATGTGTTTCGCCCGGATTTTGTCGGACAATGGCGCCGACCCCCTGGGAGGGTGTCCCAGGTCTTGGTACGACCGTCGGACCAATAAGTTCCTGGAGAAATTCTGTTTTCCGGGGATTTTCACCGGGTCATGGCGCGCACCCCCTGGAGCTGTGTCCCAGGTCCTCAAATGACGATTCCGCCTGGTTGTCCCTGGAGAAGATGTTTTTGTCCACGAACTTGGCGTTTTCTTGGCGTCCACCTTATGGACGCGTGTACCGGGTCCGAGGGATGATCCTCCGTGCCCCCGATACGGATTATCGCTCTAACTGTTTATCGGCGTTCCGCTTAAACGCGTTTATCCTTATACGATTATTATCGCCTATTCCTTACCAACAATCGCTAAATTGCATCAGACTTTTTCGATCGGCGGTAAGTTAAACTATGAACTGAACGTGGTTTTGTA
>NW_020210636.1:1774-2890 GCF_003070985.1 Temnothorax curvispinosus | reverse complement strand
TTGCAGCCATGCAGGCCCTTTCCACCAAAGTCGGCAATTTTGTAGTTCCTTTGGATTATATCCTCTTGAGACCAAATACGCAGGATTTTCCTTGGTGCTCACGTGATACCAATTTTCTATTGAAGAAAACTCCTGGATTTCTCCTACTCGATGTGCAACGAATACTGGTAATTTCTTGGTGATCACTTTTATCCAGTGTAAGACTATAGATGCATCTGTCCGATAAAACTTTCTGTGGATCTTGATACGAACGCCTTTTTAACCTTCTTCATTAGTTGAACCAATAATTGTGCTGCACATAACTCCAATCGTGGAATGGATATTATCTTGATAGGAGCTACTCTAGATTTTGCACACAATAAGTGCATTTGAATGTTGCCTTGTTTATCACTGCAGCGTACATAAATGCATGCTCCGTACGCACTCTCGCTGGCATCGCAAAATCCATGGAGTTGTATATCCATATCCGGACTGCAATCAAATACTCTGCGCTGAACTTCAAAACCATCTAACTCTTTCATATGCGCGATATACTCCGTCTATTTAGAAGATATGTCATGTGGCAACTCTTCGTCCCAATCTTTAGCTTCCACAAGGTTTGCATTAAAATTTTTGCGGTGATTAACACTGGTGCCAATAATCCAAGCGGATCAAATATTTGTGCAATATTTGACAAAATCGATCTCTTTGTATGCGTCGTAGATGATTTTATTTGGATAGAGTATTGAAAAGTATCCTCCCGTCGATTCCATTTAACGCCTAGCGTTTTAGATGCGCCATCTTTGTCTAGATCCAATGTAATATTGCTGTCTATGTCCTTTGGCATGTCTTCTAATAACTCATCACTGTTAGATGCCGACCTGCGTAATACAAATCCTCCTTCCAGCATAAGTGAAATGACTTGATCACGAATCGCCCTCGCTTCTTTGATGGAATCTTCACCGGAAATGAAGTCATCTACATAAAAGTCTTCAAGAGCTGCCAAAGCGCCCTTAGGATATTTGTGTGCTTCCAGATGTGCTAGTTCAGCAATAGACTTTGTCGCCAGAAAAGAAGACGCTGCAGATCAGTCAACATCTCGTATGTCTTGAGAGGCTCCCAAATATGCTTCCTCCA
>NW_020210636.1:0-1764 GCF_003070985.1 Temnothorax curvispinosus | reverse complement strand
GTCAACATCTCGTATGTCTTGAGAGGCTCCCAAATATGCTTCCTCCAAACTATACGCTGTAGTGGGGTTTGCTTTTCGTCTATTAATATCTGCCTGTACATTTTGGCAATATCTGCGATCATTGCATACACAAATCTTCTG
Source organism: Temnothorax curvispinosus (assembly GCF_003070985.1). NCBI lineage: Eukaryota > Metazoa > Arthropoda > Insecta > Hymenoptera > Formicidae > Temnothorax > Temnothorax curvispinosus. Next base: position 1,623 of record NW_020210636.1, on the reverse strand, counting down.
AATCGAATTAGTATTGAAAATAAATCTTGCTGCATCACTGGACCAACCATTAACGCATTATTGAGTGATATGCCGCTGCTAGTTTTGCTAGATGCGTTGAATACTACCCTTAATCTCGTGGTAGTACTTGTTTCCTTTATTACACTGTGATGAGGTAAATAATATTGCGGTCGAACATGTCAAGATGGAGAATCCTCGTTGACTTCTCTCATATGACCGAGTTCTAAGTATTCTTGCATGAAATTTGTGTACTCCATTTTCAGCTGTGGATTATTCTCGAGTCTTCTCTCCAACTTTTTGAATTGTTGAATCGCTATGTCTCTGGATTTACCGAATTTTTCTAGTTGATCTTTTCTTACTGGCAGTGTTACTATAAAACGCCCTTCTTCGTTGCGCTTATATGTTTGATTGAAATGTTCTTCGCAGAGGCGTTTCTCGGGGGATCTCGTATTTTGGCGTTTGGTGTTTTTGATCTGCCAAAATTTAGCCATGTTTGCGTTGAGCACCTCGTTGGTGACTAAATTGCAGATTATACCAGTTTGCTTTGTAGCGTCACAATTGCCTGACACTATCCAGCTGAGTAATGTCTTCTGCCACGTTGGTTGCGTTTTGGAAACTTTAACCCTTCCAATGCACATCATGTCAAAAAATATCTCCGCTCCCAGCAGTAGATCCACATGCGATATCGCATGTTATATGACACATGGAAGTTCGGATCAGCTAATTCAATACCTTTAGGAATCTGCAATTTTGCAACGTCGATCCGATCCACGGGAATTGCCTGCGTAATTTGGTCAATCACCAAGCAACTTAAATTCACTCTATAGCCATTGATCTTGGACATTACCGTTAACTTAACCTTCTTGCAAGTTTGAGTAGATATCCTATCCAATCCATAGACAGGTACGTTCACTGACTCCTGTTTTAAATTTAATTGCTTAGCACACTCGGCAGTAATAAAACAAGACTGCGAGCCACTGTCTAATAATGCGCGGCAAGAAATGCTATTGCCTTTATCAAGTACATTGACCATTGCTGTTGCGAGAAGTACTTGCCTATTTTGATTCAATGAATTATGGCTTGCGCTGGTGGCTATTGTTTTGTTCAGGGTCGACGATTCTGCATCTTCCGTTGAAGACTCTTTCTTGTCTGCTGTCACCTGCTCCCAGTGAAGTAGTGTATCGTTTGCCACATTCGCGACATGAGCCTGAGCCGCAATGTTTGGCCTGATGCGATGTACTCTTGAGCCAATTCAAACATAGTTTTCGTGATTTTGCCTCCTTGGTTCTCTTCTGAGTATCCAACTGTAGATAGTTTTTACAACCATATATAGTGTGATCGTGCTTGCCACAATAAGCACAATTGTTTCCTGTGAAGCTGTGTGAGCAATCGTGGATTTTCCCTGATTAACCTTTTCTTGGCCTGTATTTGAACGTAAAGTACGATCGGATGCTTCTAATGCCCTGCACTGCTGCGATAGAAAATCCAAGAGTTGCTTTATACTTGGAATCTCTGATTTCTTCAACGTAGCTTCCCAAGCTCGATTTGTCCTCTGATCCAGCCTGCTCGTTACCAAATGCACCATTAGATCATCCCAATGATCCGTAGGCCTATTCAAAGCCT
>NW_020210635.1:2377-4004 GCF_003070985.1 Temnothorax curvispinosus | reverse complement strand
AAGAAGTAACAGAAGATAGTAGTAGTTACAAAATAATTAAGATCCTAAAAGCAATGTTTGCAAGGCACGGCATACCACTAACAATAATAAGTGATGGAGGACCACAGTTTTCGTCACATATATTCAAAGAATTTGCTAGAGATTGGGAGTTTACCCATATCCTTACCTTGCAACCGTCCGATGACCGCGACCCACCAGACGCAGCCAGAGGCATCACGATCTCGCCGAGGACCGGGGCGGCGTTGACCGATGCGTACTACATCGGTAAAGGGGTATGGGCAACCAAGCCGGTGCCGGCTAAGCGGCCCATAATCCAACTGCAACGCCAGCGACCCGGAACGACCGACAGACGTTCACGGGGTGAACAGCCGGGGACGAGCGGCCAGGAGGCTGCGCACCAGACGCGGAGGACGTCGGAAGCCGAGGCAACGGCCGCCGCGACATCGAGCGAATAAGCGCAAAGCGCTTAGTGGTCCGGTGTGGAGATCCAGGACTCCACCAATGTACATAGACAGTTTAATATGTAGAGTATAGATATATATATATATGTATAAAATAAAAAGGAACGCAATGACTCCGTCAACATAAAAATTAGACGCGAGCGTTTGTCATTTAGGTATAAGTAAATCGAAACTAGGATAAGCGTAAAACCCCGATATGCAGGATTGATTTGGCTACAGCCGTGTAAGGGGAAGGGGTTAAGTGGCAATCCAGCCAATTAGTATTTTGTTTAGTTTTTCTTTTGTTCCGTTACGATTATTAACCGCGTACGCGGATGCAAGAGCATGAGGACGCATCGCGCGACAGCAAACAAAGGTTGAGTTTGCTGTCCGGTGATAACTTGTTCCGCGGGGATAAGGGAACGAGCGCGAGGTTATGGTAGCGGGTTACGATGAGTTCCGAGCGCGATAGTGCGAACTGGCGAACCGACCACGGGACCGGGTCAGCAGCTTAGGAGAATGATGCACGAAAGCCGCGGACTTTACTCAGCGGATTATGATAAGTACCGAGCGCGATAACGCGAACTTGCAAACCGACAACGGGCCCGGGTCAGCAACGTAGGAACGTGATGCACAGGCGCCGCGTATTCCACTCAGCGCGTTGCGATGAGTTTCGAGCGCGGCAGTGCGAATCAGCCGACCGACTACGGGATAGGCTCAGCAACCTAGGAGCGCGATGCATAGACGCCGCGTATTCCACTCAGCGCGTTGCGATGAGTTTCGAGCGCGGTAGTGCGATTTGGCTGACCGATAACGGGATCGGCTCAGCAACCTAGGAGCGCGATGCATAGACACCGAGTATCCCGCTCAGCGAATTATGATGAGTTCCGAGCGCGGTAGGGCGAAATCGCTAACCGATGGCGAAATTGGCTCACCGATATAGGAACATGACGCGTAAATTCAACATAATCTATTTAGCGAGTTTCGATGCAATCCGAGCGCGGTCAAGCGAAATAGCCGACCGACAGCGGGATGAGATTGCCGATCTAGCTATGCGAGACGGAAGTGCCGCGTAATGTATCCAGCGAGTTTTGATGCAATCTGAGCGCGGTAAAGCGAAATAGCCGACCGTAGGCAGGATCGGATTATCGACGTAGAAACGCGAAGCGGAATTGCCGGTGTTCGGG
>NW_020210635.1:0-2277 GCF_003070985.1 Temnothorax curvispinosus | reverse complement strand
GCGAGATAATTGCGAGTGGCTTCGTTCAGCCCTTTAACTATGAGACGACCGGGGTTTCAGTTAAACGCGGACTCGATCGCTTGTTAGGAAGTTGAGTGGAAGGCCCAAAAGGCAGCAATTGATTTATAATACATATATAAACTTTATTCGATATACCAAAACAAAACTGACGAAGCTGTTGTTTGTGTCTCTCGGTGCTGTCCAGCAGAAGCGAAGGAAGTCCCTTGAGCGGAGAGGTCCAACAGGTCCAGCGGGTCGATCCGGAAACAGATGGGAGCTGAAACAGAGTCGTAGAGAGGGGAATTAGCAAAGTCAGCAAAAGGTTGGTCATTCATTAGTATCTTTCTCGATAGGCCGAGGTTAAAATCGAGTGGCGACCGTGATAATTAATGATCTCGAGGGCGTGTGGTTAATGTCGATCCTCCGTCCGGCTACAACCTCTCCCACATATGCACAATCTAATGGAATGGCTGAACGGAACGTACAGACAGCTAAGAACATGTTTAAAAAAGTTCTGGAAGAAAGAAAAGATATTTATTTGGCACTTTTTTATTACAGAAACATGCCAATCTTTGAAAATTTCTCAACATCCCAAATCTTGATGAGCAGAAAGTTGCGAACAACAGTTCCAAGTATTAACGAGGAGTTAATACCCAAATTAGTAGATAGGGAAAAGATAGGAAAAGCAGTTAAGGATAACCAAAAAATACAACAGCATTATTATAATAAGAAAGGAACGAGGTCGTTGACAGAAATAAAAAATGGAAGTAGAGTAGCAATACAGCTAAAACCAAAAGGTAATTGGATACCGGGAATTGTAATACGGAAAGTTAGAGATAGAACATACCATGTAAAAACAGATAATGGTTCTGAGTATATCAGAAATAGAGTATTTATAAAAGTTGCTAAGCATGCTGTAAATAGAAGAGTATCTAGGAACCATTATTTGTTTAACACTCCAGGTGAAGAGGAGGAAAAGGAAACAAGGAAATGTTTTATTGAAATAGAAAGCGACAGGGCAGAGAGAGTAGAGGGGGAGACCGAGTCAGAAACAGAAAATAGCATAGCATCAGAAAGTGAATTAGAGATAAGCAATCCGACTACCACTAGAAGCGGAAGAGTAATAAAACCACCGGATAGATTAAACTTATAAGTGTAAGAACATAATCTAAAAAAGGGGGATGTTAGGCAGTTGAGAACCCGCCTTAAGGAATACCATGCGAACCTACCGGCAGACAGGACAGGGAGAGCCTGGCGAGACAGAGCAATAAACTGAGTCTTACAGTATACACGTGTGCATTATTTGAGTCTTCACAATTAATTATATTTATATTAGTTTAGATACTAATATTACAGTAACGAGCACGATGAACTGACGCTTTCTCAGCATGAGAGAAAGCGTCCAAAGCGAACGCAGTGTTATACATGTATTTATATAAATAGTTTGGCAAAATTCACATGATACTCGTGTTAATAATTTTTATTACGTATCTCGCAATAGGTGAGTGAACAACATAGATTGACGGTGTCTGGTAGAACATATGAAGAAGAACAGCGTCGTCGAACGGAATCAAAACCAGTGCGAGTTATCGATTGTAGCAAGTTGCAAGACGCTGTTGATGAATCTCGTAACGAGGCTCGTGATAAATTTGCTCCTCGTGAGTTGCCTCGTGAAGAAAAAAAAGTATGTGTCAAACGACGTATGTGTTGTTATATAATCTTTAAATTGAACAAAAAAAAGCTATTGTTTGCTGATTTGATGTTTTTTTTAATTTTTTTATTTTTTTAGTTAAATAAAAAACCGTTGCGACCTTTAAATATTGAATTTAATGTTTGCATGTATAGGTGGAAGAGGCGTGTTTATTACATCTCGACGACGAAATCCCAAAAAAGCGCCTTTAGGCAAAGGTACGGTTTTCGAATCATAAATTTGTGCTAAACGATATACATGTATTTTCTTTGTAAGATTTTTTTTCCAACTTTTTTGTAGATCAAGGACACACATGAGCCAGATTTTTAAAAGGAGGCACATATAACAGCACTCTGATACAACTTATATTTATCTGATAATGGTATTTGTCAAACAGTTTATAACTGTTGATCAGGAACGATACGTAAATTTCTAATATTATCTCATTTATTTTGCAATGAATCGTACGATGCCAAGAATATTTTATTTTTATTTGACAATGGTATTTACATGTAAACATTTTTACGTACGTGTCAAACATTTCGTTTGAACGGATAAAAGAGTATTTCCAACGTATGTAACATATA
>NW_020210634.1:14349-15913 GCF_003070985.1 Temnothorax curvispinosus | reverse complement strand
GTCTCTATAGCTCTTAAAAACACAGGCAACCGTTATTTTAATAAAATATTAATATAAATATTACTTTCCAGTAAAGAATATCTTCTTAAATATGTTAATTAGCTTTATGTTACGTTTCTTAAACTTTTGGCAGAGATCTTACGGGTCATACAACCTTAAATTGGCCCATAATTTTTTTAACTGTTGTATGCTTCTCTATAAATAAAATTGTATATAATGTTTGAACTGAAGCATGTATTATATCCAGAGAGAAATTATAAAACTTCTAATTATATCTAAATTATGCCTTACTTCTTGAGAGATCAAGGCTGATTGATTATATTCCTCACATATTTCGTTCCACGTGATATCTTTGTCTTTTAATGTAGTAGCATCACTTTTTTTTGTTTCTATTATATGTTTATATTTTTTCAGTATTTGTAAAAACATTTTTCTCTCCATTAACGTGTAATGTTTATTTTTACTGGACGGTTGTCTTGTAGGCTTTTCTTTGCACGACATTCTGTAAATACAATATTTTATAATAAAAATTGTTATATAAGATTCAAAGATCTTTTGTTATCCCTAAAATAAAGGAAACAGAATGTGTATTGCTATAATAATTTTTTAAATTAATAATGAAGATAATATCAATTTATAATATAAAGTATTATTTACGTATTAAATAATTTATGTATTTATGTCATGTACTGTATATATCTTTTATTTACGATTGAATAATAAATATTACAAACTTGTTCATTTCCCGAAATTTCCGACGAAATCTTTTGATTATTGACACTTCTGTACACAGAAACTATTTGGCCACTAATAATCTTTTGTTGACGTGTATAAACGTGTAATAAACTGAACATAGATAAAATAAAAAATGTATGAAAATCGATTACAATGTATGAAAATCGATTACCCGGTAAACCAACAATTTTCGTTAGAGAAAAGAAAAATCGTTTTAACCACACAGCCAGCAATTATTCTCGAAACACTAACTTCAAATTCTTCGATAACATTTGTATACAAGATTGTACGCAACGTAACATATTTATATCTTGAATGCAATGTTCTTATTGGAGGAACTAACGGAAAGGGTACGGAAACAGCCGATTTGAGAATAAGCTTGCCTTAAATACAGTCTCCGCTAAATCAAGCTCAAATCAAATAAGACTTACTTTAGCAAAATCTTCTTTGTGAAGATCATCTTGTTTCACGACTATGAAATCTACCAATATTAAGACGGTCTTGATTGAATAAGATTGACTTGGTCAAGACTGTCTTAAGTGTCGACTTGAGGTTCGACTATGAATACGGCCCTAACTGTAGTTTTCAATAATATATTGTAATGAATTAAAAGAATATTAAATAATTATATATTTTTAAGAATATTAAATAATTATAGAAATAAGAGTATTAAATAATGTTATGCGCGCGTTATTTGGGAAATCGCATTCAACCTTCCACACGGTTTGACACATTTTTACAATAAAGGAATTTACATAATAAAAAAAAGTATTTTATCGGACTACAAAAAAGTAGTATATTTTAAATATATTTTAGTATGTAAGAAAAA
>NW_020210634.1:12185-14249 GCF_003070985.1 Temnothorax curvispinosus | reverse complement strand
GTACAGTTATAAAATTATCGTTTATTACTTGAAGACACGCAGTATCAACTTTTATTTAGTTTAATCAATTTTTTTTTTTTTTTTTTTTACTTCTTTTTAAACATAAATTATATTGTTAACAAAAACTAATATTTTATAAATCAACATTATAATTAATATATCATAATTATTTTACTGAGATCTCTACACTGAAAATGTATCACATGTGAAACCCCCGTTTAAAATATTAATGTATCACATTTGATACACATATTGAGAAAAGATTTATGCTAATTTAATGTGTGTCGATAAGGATAAAATATTATGATAGGAATATGGATACATTAGGTTATAAATAAAGAATACCAATACCTAGCTACACCAATAACTATGTACACATTATTATTATATACATTTATACATGTGACACAAACAAAAAACAAATAAACTAAGGTATATAGGTTTTATTCGCGAAACCAGGTACTAGCTTCATTTGTGATGATATGCATTATCTTTTTTATTTATTTTAAAAGTGGAAAAAAACTGCTCTGCATAAAAATATTAATTTTTAATTATAACAAAATATATCACACATGTAATAATAAGTGAAATTCTTTACTATGTTACTTTAAAATATGACTACTTTGAGATTATAATTCTTTGTGTTCTAATTCATGTTGCCTCTTTTTTACTTAGTTTGAAAGTAAGTCATTTTTCTTTGAAGTTTATAGACGTCTCTTTTTTCTGTTCAGTTTTTATTGACGTCTTTTATGATTTATTAAAAATTACTGTTATACTTTTGTGTATGATATTGTACGATATTCGTTTACATCTTTAACTATATTGAATACCGTCTGCCAACGAGTGATAGGATAAACATGAATGCATTTCCTTAAAATCGTTATAACATTCGTATCTTAAGATATCGTTGATAGTAAGAAATTTAATATAATTTCCCAATTTCATGGCATGCTCTTATTACAACTTTTTCTTTCTTTTCGTGATAGATTTGCTAATCTATGACATTTATACAATAATTTCAACTGTGATTGCGATCTTCCATGATATTGGGAAATGCATTTTTTTTTCTCATTACTAACAAATAATAATTGTATTGTAGTAAATAAAAATTTGGCTCTAAATTTATTAGTGATTGATTTTTAAGGTACTAATAATATAAAAATAATGAAGGAAATGCTTTCGTATTTTTATGTAAGTTACAATATATATTTTACGTTCTATGTTACTTATTTTTTTTACTTTTCTAAATGCTTTGACTGCCTTCGCAGCTTGGAATTTGTTATATCGTGTACGGGCATATATTTTAACAGTCATCAAAAAGTTTATAACGATGCACCCCGTGCGCTAAGCATCGTTCCCGGCTAACGACCGCCGGATGCCGCCCGACCGACAACCAGTCAGGCGAAGACCAGGGCGCGGTGCGCCCACATTTTAAACGTATTCAAAACGCACCGTGTGCGCGGGCCAAGCGCGGCACCGGTGCCTCCCGACGAGCGACGACGGCTGCCGAGCCGCCCCGAGTACGAGCGCGGCACCGCGCCGCCCCACCACAGCGCGACGATCGGCGCTCCTAGCGAGCCCGCCGCGCCGGGCGGGTATATAAACCGCCGCTCCGCGGCTCCGGCGAGAAAAGGAGACTTCGTTAAAAAGCTCCGCTTCTTCCAGACGAAACCTATCCCGACTCCTAGGGAACACACCAAACGAGGTCCGGTGCTCCGAGCCTCGACTGAGAGCTCTCAGGTGTTCTCGCACTCTTTCAACTTAACCCCGAAGGCACGGTTACGCGGGGTCGAGCGCGCTCGGCCTCGCAACGAGGGCTCTCGCTGCCGCCGCCCCGGGGCTCCGGAAATCTTCCTACGCTACGCGTTCCCGCACGCATATCATCGCGATACCGCGACATCCGCGAGCCTCCAGGCATTATACCGCGTCCGCCTACATGTAATACGTCTAGGTAATATACCGAGCCCGTGTAATACGTCTATGTAACGATACCGCGTTCGTTGTTAAATACCGCGCCGTTATCAAGTGCAAAGGCACTACCTGTAAATATACCGCGTCCGCCTA
>NW_020210634.1:0-12175 GCF_003070985.1 Temnothorax curvispinosus | reverse complement strand
GTTATCAAGTGCAAAGGCACTACCTGTAAATATACCGCGTCCGCCTATATGTAATACGTCTATGTAATATACCGAGCCCGTAAACGATACCGCGACCGCCTATGCACTACGTAATGTAACATACCGAGCCCGTCGAGTAACGATACCGCGTTCGTCATCAAGTGCATCCGCACTACCTCTTCGTTGTACATACCGCGTTCTGTCCGTCCCTGCGCACATACCGCGCTAACATCCCGCTTCGGGTATACCGAGTCCTCCGAATAGCGTGCTACCACGTCCGGTATCGAGTGCATCTGCACTGCCCCTTTCGTTGTATATATCGCGTCGTTTCGTGTATATAATTAAACTGTGAATAAACTACTGCATGTCTCACTAAATTGATTATTGTCTCTGGGCCTGTCATCGGACTCCTGATCCCGCACACCAGTCCGCGTTCGATAAAGTCAGGCCGTTACAAGTTCAATGCTTGCATGCGGTGATTGTAACACTTTTCATTTGTGTCAAACCATCCAACATGCGTTTTGTTCGTTGCATACATACCCTCATTCACAATATTCTCAAGAACATGTGTAGATGCCCAATGATGTTGCCACGTACGATTGAACTGCGTTTTGATGACATCTATAAAGAGATTTGTTGGTCGAACTAATTTCGTAACTGCTGAAGCATCCTTGTCTGCGTTGGGATATTCACGATATTCGATATATTTTTCATTTGACGTCGCGTCTTCCATTGGCGTTTTCAACATTGTTTCACGACAGTTCTGACAATCATTTCTTTCAATACATCGTCGTGCCACGTACCCTGCAAAATATGTTATTGCATTTTCGTCATAATTACTGAGTATACTTACATTGTCCATGTCCACATCACATTCTTCGAATATATCCGCATGTTTGTCAAGTAATTCCGTTATGTCGACATCATCAACATCATCGCAGGAACGTTACTGTCACTCATACAATTTTCAATTATCTTAATAACCTGATTCGGTTTATTAATGAGGGCCTCACTTTCAGGACATTGCACGTTGCTTTTATCGCTCGTCTGAATGTAACCTGTGGAAAGTAAGTCTAATTAACAGTCGAACCATTTTTGTGGTTGGATTAGGATTAAATCCTCCGCGTTGCCGAAGTTTCGAAAATAAATGCTCCACTGAATCTTGATTGCATAAGCCTGTTGCAAGTTCAAATTCTTCATTTTTACTTGCAAGTTCCTTATACAAAGCAAGAATTGCTTGCGTCGTAATGACGAAACCTTTGAAACAAGGAACTTGACTTATTTTGTCCAAAAATTTTGACCATGCAGAACACCACTGCACGAAATTTGACAATAGGTCTTCAATTTCAAGATTTTTCTTTGACAATGGCCGTTTTCCACCGAATTTTATTTTAAAGCTATACGAGTTGCAGGCATCAATTGCGCTGTTCATACGCTCTGCAAAATCAGCTGTTGCTTTCCATGTATTTGAATGTAATTCTTTTTCATCACCTATCTATGACTAAAAATCTGAAACGCTCTTTTTACATTCATCGCTTCAAAACAATTCGTACGAATGTGTGCTTGTGTAATATGAGATTGTTCTGGATTGGGCGAGTTTGCGCGCACGGCGAGCCCTTCGCGACGTATGAGGAAGCGCTACCGCGATCCCGTTCTTATCGGCCGCATGCGCGATTCCAGGAGCGCTTCGCAACTAATCAAATTGCGCAAGCGTTAGCACATCGACCCGCATATCTTCGAAATCGATTGGCATCCCGAGTCGAAATTTTACTCCTTCTTTCGACCTCTTATTTTCACATCTCAGGATTCTGGAGGATTTTGATAGGTTCTAATTGTATTGTACTTAGCTCCTACTTTGTGCCTGAAAACGGCAGAAAACGGACTGTTTCCCATTTTGAGGTTTAAAAGAGGAGTTATCGGTAAAACCCTCCTAAACCTCCTAAAACCCTCTAGATCCTACACTGATAGAAAAATGTACTAAATTTTAATTAATGTTTTCTCCAATAGTCCTTATAAAGTATTTTTTTAATTCAGTTAATATTTTTCGAATAAAAAAATTATTCATTTAATTGAAACAAATTTTCTAAACCTAATAAAATATTTACTGAATTCAAAAGAATACTTTATTAGGACTATTGGAGAAAACATTTATTGTAGTACATTTTATTATCAATGTATTAATTTTTACTACTTTTTAAATCGTAATGAAACATGTTCCATATCACGTACATCATCGGTAATTCATATAGTATAGGTTTTGGTAAATTTAGCAACGAGATACGGTTGTGACTTTGACTTATGTTGTCGTATCTCATTGCTCTGTTAAACGCAATATTTATCTAGATTTATTATTTAGAATCTAAGATTTTTAATATCAAAAAAATATTACCGCAAAATATTTTATAACATTGTTAATTAATCAGATACATATAGACATACATGTATCACAATTAATAATGTTATAAAATTTATATAATAAATCTTTTTTTTATTAACCATATGAAACACAACTTAAATAAAAACTCCACTGCAAGTCACCGATAATATACATGACATAGAGCATGTTAATATGATAATGTGGTAAATAGCATATAGGGGGGAGAGTCAGAAAAAATCTAAGAGATTGCACACGTTTGTTTCTAAGGTACAAAGGAACATATATTTATTTGTTTACACTTTTTTATCTACTTGTTCATGTACTCTTGCATACTATCTAAATTAAACTCATATTATATCATAACGAAAAAAAAAAAATTTTTTTAACCATTTAAAACAATTAATATATGTATTGTATCTTAATAAAAATTAAAATTAAAATTTAGTTTCAACAAAATTAAAATTAAAATTGAAAAATGTCTTGATACTGATTGTGAGTATCTTAAAATGAAATATCTTAATACTAATAAAACTTAAAATTAATACCTTAATACCAAATAACTAATCGCATATCACAAATGCCATTTAACAAATAATATTAATAATACGGAATTAAGGAGTCTAGATTACCGATTGAAATCAAAGTAAGAAAAGAAAAGAGAAGAAAAGAGAGGGGGGGCCTCTGCATTTGTCTACGAGATAAATTCTAGGGCCAAAATATAACCCAGAGTCACAAGAATAAGAGCAATTCCAAGATCTCAAGACGAGATTAACCTTGCAGAGCTCCTTGTACTACTACGAACAATGTCGATCTTCCAATATGGCGTCCTAAATGAGAATATCGGAAGGGCCCTGCTCGCTGGACCGGACTCCTCGCCTCAATTCTCCCTCTCGGACGCGAGCTGCCGCAGCTCTCCTTTTCCTGGCGGTGAGCTCTCCTTGGGAAGTCGAATCTCGCTCGGTTGGTCTCCAGAATATGTGCCGCTTAGCTCAATCAGTTACGAAAGAAGGAAAACGTACTCGTCTTGTCCGAAGAAACGCAGCAAGAGCGGCCATGACACTGAACTGACTGAACGAGAGCGAGCCGAGCGAGGAAAGAGTGGGGGCGCTTTGAAAGTGGCGACTCACGCGTCGCGCCATCTACATCTGAATGAAACGATCGGGCGTTTGCAAAACGCGAAGGAATTCGAGCGCAATATCTGAAGTAAATATTAAATTAATATTAAATAAATGTCAAATAAATGTTTCTTTAAATCATTATTGCAAATAAATAATTAATGTAAAATAAATATTACATTACTGTCGAATAAATGTTAAATAAATGTTTTTTCAATTCATTATGGCAAATAAATAGTTAATGTTTAATGTAAAATAAATATTAAAATAATGTCGAATAAATGTTAAATAAATGTTTTTTTAACTTATTGCAAATAACTTACTAATGTAAAACAAATATTAAATAAACGTTAAATAAACGTTTAATAAATATTTTTTCTAAATTATTACTTCAAATAAATAATCAATGTGAAATAAATATTTAATAAATATTATTTTTACAATGAATTGTACAAATGTATAATTAATAATAAATGAATATTAAAAACACATTTAAAAAACATTGTCTGCTGATTGGGCAAGAGCTTGAATAAATAAATACCAGTCCATATTCAATTATCGTAAATTTAGTAACATGTAAATATATGAAGATAAGTAATTATAAGAAGTAATAACAAAAAGAAAGATGTTTTGTAATAGTTTTGTATATATTAAAAATTTCCTACCTTTAGTTTCACATATACGCATGCGTACTCATACATACACACATTCTTTTAATTTTATTTTGAATTTTTTTAATAAATAAAGAAAAAAGAGAGAAAAAAGGAAAAAATAATATAGAAAAATACACTTTTATATAAATAATCATTTATACGTCATATATAAAATTATTTTTTTTAGTTATTAATAATATAACTATTATTATTAACCTAATAAAATTCCTTTTAATTTTGTTTTTACTATTTTTGATTAAATTAATAAATAGAGAGAACCGTTATTATAAACATTTATTATAAACGTTATTATAAACGTTTAATAAATCATATATAATATTTAATCAAAAATATAATAAACCTATAATAATAAAAATAAACTAAATGCAATAAATAAATTAAGAAAACGTTAGGAACATTAAAGTAGGAGCATGATTTCTTTTCAAACAGAATTGTCAGATTCTAAATAGGAGCCAGAGGTTGAAGAGGTTGAAGAGATTCAAAATAGGGTGATGTGACTGCTTAAAGTATCAAAGTAGGTGTTAGGTAGAACATTTTGGTCGAAAGTAGGTGCTAGATTGAACATTGAGGTCGAAAATAGGAGAAAAATTTCGACTCGGGATGGTTCTTCATCCTCGCGTCGCGGCGCCGCCGGATGCGCGCAATAGAGTACGTCTGTAGCCAGCCGGTGAACCACACGTGTCCATATCCGCAAAAACCGAAAACGTCGAACCGGGTGGCGGGCCACGCGACAAGATCTCCGCCAGCTCTGCGACAAGATCTCCGCTCGCGCCGACAGGATCTCAGCTCGTGCCGCGACCAGATTTCCGCTCGCGTCGACACGAGATCCGCGCTCGTACCGCGACAAGATTCTCCGCTCGCGTCGCGACAAGATGTCCGCCGTCGGGCTGCTATCCCGCATGTTGTAAAGGACACCCGCTCGTCGCACGATATCGTGGTTCACCGCGTCGACTCAGCCTCTCCGTCATCCCGCACCGGACAGTACGTTTTGAGACGCATTCTAAGTGTCCTCCGTTTGAACGTTCAGTGCCGTTTTCGGCCGTATTCAATCTCGCGAGTTACGAGTGATCTGCGCCGTGCTCGGCCGTCACCCTTCGCGAGAGAATTGTATTGGATATCGCGAGTTGCGAATGATCTGCGCCGCGCTCGGCCGTCATCCCTCGCGAGAGACAAGTGCAACTTCGCGGGTTGCGAATGATGTGCGCTGCGCTCAGCCGTCACCCCTCGCGAGAGTTCAAAGCTCGAGTGCATCTCGCCGATTGCGAGTGATCTGCGCCGCGCTCGGCCGTCACCCTTCGCGAGAGTTTAAGTGCAATCTTGCGGGTCGCGAGTGATCTGCGCCATGATCGGCCGTCCTCCCTCGCGAGAGAAACTCAGATACCACGTTGTGCGTGTAAGGTGCCACGTTCGGCCGTTCTACCGCGTGCAAGACATTCCGCGATCATTTCTGTAAGTGCTTCGTGCGCCGTGCGCCGTGCGCCGTTATCGGCCATTTTGATGTAAAGCCGCCGTGTCACCGTTCAACACGGCCATTCGAATAACAAGTGCCAGCCTCGTGATGTTCACGTGAGAACATGTTTGTGATACCTCAGCAAATAAAGACTTTCTCTCACAGTACAAACAACACGATTCAAACTGACTGAACCTGCCGTTCTGCGATCCCACAATCCTACCGCGCACCTAAACGGAACGCGAACCTCCCTACCCGCACCGCATTGAAACAAGTCTGGCTGCTGACCCAGATGAGTTTCTGGTCTTTCGAGATTGAAACAGAGACAATAAATTTGAATCTTCTGCTGCATTATCGATGCTCCAGGTTTTCACAAAATCGGAATATGATGCAATTATTTCTCTTTCGTGATATATCTTGTCATGCGTTCTAAGGAAACTCGCTAATCTTTTTACTAAGTGCGGAAAATCGAATGAAGCATGATATCTTTTATCATTATATAAAATATGGTTTGTCAACATCAACTTCTAGTTGACTATAAGCAGCTTGATTATTCGTACCTTGATCGCATGTTACGAGTTTCACATCAGCACGTTTCATTTATTTTATCTAGACATATTTTGACTAAATGAACTTTCATGTGATTTTATACATTTACCTGGGAGAAAATACGCCAATGGTTGTCGCCATGGATGACGTGCATTCAAACTATCAAGGCAAAATACGAAGACACACTTGGTTCTTTCTGCTTTTTTGCCCAGAGGTCCTAGATCAACAAGACCTTCTACCTCGTCATATTTCGGGAAATATTTTTTATATTTTTTTATAGACATCTCGTCCCATTTCAAAGCACACGCTTTTTCTTCTTCAGGGATTTGTGCAATTTTTTCTTTTAATTTCTTAAAAATAATATCACAAAATCCCGGTTTTATATTGTATTCTTCTACCCATCTTCTAACTGTTCTCTGTCCAGGAAAATTGCAACCTGCTTTCTTTAAACGACAAAATGCTGATGCTGAATAATAATATAATTGCTTAGAAAGCATTTTCTCTTCCTCAGTATATCGTACACGTGGCGTATGTAGTTGCAAATATTTCATAGTCTTTGCTACAGGATGCAGTTCTTGTTCATTTACTAGATTTGTTAGCATTTGTTTTTTTGTTACATTTTTTTGCGTTTCTTCCTTCTCTTTCTTTTGTTTTAATTTCTTACACATTTTTGTCATACGTTGCAGCTCGTCTTTTAAACGTTTCATTTCTTTCCGTAATTTGAGGTTCTCTATTTTCAATGCTCTGATTTTTGCATTTGGATTGTTTTCTTTATTTCTTTCAGTTCTATACTTTTTTCGTTTAATATTTCTTTTAGTGCTGTCATTTTTGCGTTTAACATTTTGATGAACAGGTGGCTCCAGACGCACCCATTCCATTACGTCCAGACGCACGTCTTCCTCTTCCGTAGATATTTCGAAATTTAAAACCGCAGTAGGCCTGTATGTCCACAGGGCACATTCTTGAGGCGTTTGTTCTTCCAATATCATGTTCTCATCGTTGGTTGAAAGTTGTGCTACTGGGCTATGTCTTTGCATTTCTTTCACTTCTACATTTTCTTCATTTGCTAGTGAACTTTGAGGCATTTGTCCTTTTAATAGCATGTCATCGTTGGTTGAAAATTGTGCTACCGGGCTATGTTTTTGCATTTCTTGCTCTTCAACATTTTCTTCATTTGTTAGTGAACTAGCGTTTTCATACGCAATTGGTACAACATCCCGTGTCAATCGTTCTTTCGTTGCATTTGTAAATGACGTGTCAAAGAAATGATCTTCGCATAATCCCAATCTTTTGATAATATTCACTGACATTTTTTCTAAATGAGTATTTCCTGTAACAGAAATATAATAAATTACATGAAAAATACGATTACATGTTTACTTGAAGCTGACATAGTAATTGAATGATATACCGAGTAGAGTCCCTATAATTAGAGTCTGGCCAATTTGCAGTTCTGGCTAAATTCTGCGAGAAAGAAGGATATAAAAGAGAAAAAAAAGCGATATACAAGCGATATACATTCATATCGCTTTCTCTTTCTCTCTTATATCTCTTTCTGTTTCTCTTGCTTTTGCCAAAAAATGGCAATCAAAATTTGCTACTGTATGGCCAAACTGTGATTAAAGGGACTCCAATACTGAGTATATTCAGTAATTTGCACTCACATTTACAAAGCGCTAATTATAATGAATAATTGAATAACAGTCCACAACTATCTCAATACCGAAGTTTTATCTGGTCAAGTGGTCGGAATACCCGGGTATCTGCATATGTTAAGGATATCTGTGTATTACACAGGGACGCGTATACACTCTGCATATATGCAGAGTATCTAATAAAACATTAATTCTCACACGCTTCAAAAATATATAAAATATATTAAAAAATGCTTTTATTAATTTTTTTAATTTCTTACAATTTCGTTTACCAGAATAGATTAGAATAATCAAATAATAAAAGAAATAAATAAGCTAAATACTATAAAATATAAAAAATACAGATAGATAAATATTAATTATTCTCTTTCATTAATTTCTTTTACTTTTTAATATTCAAACAACTTGAAACTTAAACATAATAATATTATTATTTAATATTCGAATAACTTATATTATAATAATATACATGTATTATTATAATGTTTAATCCTTTAATGTCACGCGAATTCGCACCAGGAAGATTGTCAACTCTCTAATTTTTAAAAAAGTTTTTTTTTTTTTAATTATAAAAATCTATAAATAAACATATTTTTTCTCAACTTTATTATAGCCAATCAATTTCTCGGATAGATATTACAGATTAAAATTTGTTTATCCCAACCGGCAGCAGAGCTACCCCAGGTAGCAAACACAAGTCATTTTGACGTCAAATTTTGGTCCTTTACTGACCATTCCTGACGTCACTAACTGGCGGCATAATGACGTTAAAATGACGGTCTAATGTCACAGACAATTGATGTCATCGCGGATACGTTATTTTGACGTCATTTTCTGACGTCTTATTGACAGCAAAAATAGGTCCTGTTCGAGATTCCGTTAACGTTGCGCCGTCCGATCAGATGGCAACACCGAGCGGGTATCGACGCCTGATCACGGCGACAGCTTGCGCAAGCACGGGCGCGCTCATCGCCAACGTCTTCCTCGCGACACGAGGAGTTGTACAAATGGCCGCGCTGTGACCAGACGTACGACGTGTGCTCTGTGTTTTTGCTCGAGATTCATTCCAAGTTGAAATGTCCATCGCAGTGATTGAAGCTGCCAAAAGACTTTTCTAACATGTAAAGCGACCGCTCATCCAGCTCGACTCTGGTACATCAACACGACGACTCAGGCTCACATGTGCGCGAGTGCCGACCGCCACGTGTCTTACCGGCTCACGGGCTAATCATCACGAGGAAGGCAATTAATATAACTGCCTTGCCCACTCACGAACGATTATACAAAGACTTCTTATACAAATCTTCTTATGTTTAGTGAACTCCGAAAGACTGCCCACCACTCTCAGGTCAGACTGTATATATCTATTCTCGTATTAAAGACGGCTCAGACTGTGTTCTGAGTTACATTTTATATTACAGAATAATTAATTAACACCTTCCACGCGCGTCCTTCTCATCCCGCTTCCATCGCCGGGATTAATCAGCGATTTCGCAAACAGGTCCATTGTACAACATACCGGTTTCTAGAAATGTTTTTTATGAAATTAAAATTTTAAAATGTCTAGGTACTTGATAAACGTTTATAAAAAAATGTTCTTTTTTTTTATCTAAGAAAAAATAGTATATTGTGCACCAAGGTGCAAAAGTAGCGTTTTTCAGACGAGTGTGAAGTTTGCCGCCCTCGCCTTCGGCTCGGGCGGCAAATCACACGAGTCTGAAAAAGCTTTCACCCCGAGGTGCACACGATATTTTTCACAATATCTTTACGGAAAGTTCCAGAAAGTTCCAGAAAGTTTTCGACCTCCATGCCTAGAGAGAGGCGAGAGTGGCCAGTTCACGCCAGGACGGCATAGCGGGCGGAAAGTAACCACTTTCCTCGCTAGTGGCGGAAAGTGGTCACTTTCCTCCCTAGGGCGAAAAGTGGTCACTTTCGTCCCGCTAATGCCGTCCTGGCATGAAATTGGTCACTTTCGCCCCTCTCTACAAGCATGGAAAGTCGAACTTTCCGTGGAGGTGTTGTGAAAAAGCTTTTTTAACTGTTTCGTTACATGCCATGTGCGTATATAACCGCTCTCAAGGCGGTCACCCATCCTAGTACAGTACCGCGCTCGAGTCGCTTGACTTCGATGATCCAGTGGACAGTGACGATCTTCTCACCCTGATGCTTCCTTATTAACTGTACTTGTCTATAACAGGTACATCTTTAAAGTGTTCAAAAATCTTGTAATGATAATCTTCTTGATAGCTATAACACTGCATGAAATTGTTATCATAAAACTATAATCACACGCAACTACATCCACTTATACCATAAATTCGCCACTTTAATCATAAAGTTGCAAAACAAACATATTGTAGTTAATTTTGTGGTTTTTATTTTATTATTACTTTATTATACAATATTAAGAAGTAAAAATAGTTATATTACAAAAAGACCTTATTTGGACGACTGTAAGACGTCTTTAAAATGACGTCTTTAGATGGTCTAAGAAATGACGTCTTATAAACGTCCATTATTAGTCGCCGATGTTATAGACAAAAAATGATTAAAAATAGACGTTATAATGACGTTATGAAATAACGTCAGTATAATGTCATTTTTAAAGACATTATTAGTTGCTTTTTGGTCATTTGACGTCATTTGGTTATTTGTACAAACATGACTAGTATTTGACGTCAAAATGACTTGTGTTTGCTACCTGGGACGGTGATTCAAACAAGCGGAGTCCCAATTCGCACCAGTATGGAATTTGAAGGTGCGCAACTGTGGTAATTAAAAGTTAAGTTGCTTGAATATTAAAAAGTGAAAGAAATTAATAAAAAAGACAGATTAATATTAATCTAGTTTTTTTTTTTTTAGAGTACTTAGCTTATTAGATTTTTTTATCATATAATTATTTTAATAAATTTAATCTATTTTGGTAAACTATATTGTAAGAAATTACAAAATTTTGTACAAGTATTTTTTCATAAATTTTATATTTTTAAAGCGTGAAAATTTGTTTTATTAGGTACTCTGTATATACGTGAATACGTGTCTCCATGTAATAAGCAGATGTCCGTAATATATACGCGGGTATCCCAGAACCTAGATATACTCGGATATCCGCATCGATACGGGTACCCGTATTTTACGGTGTGCGCGGAGTCTCGAACGATTTTGAATGATCTAAAGTCAATATATCTGTACACAGTATAAAATTCAAAGCCGAATATATATATATATATATACACAGAATTATGTACAAGTTTATTTCCCGCGAGCGACATAATTTTAAGCGATTCTGCGAACGATAAAGATTTACGCAGACGGAGATGCGCGTAAAATGCGACTCAAAGAGCGAAATTATCTCGAGCAACGAAAAATAAACTCGAACATAGATATTTGATTGTGTCGAATCTGACCGACCGAAATCGTTAGATTTCGTAAGGATCGCACACTTTAGAGTACGGAATCGTATCCCACACAGCACACTTTATCTGAGGGACGGCCTACAGACATCATTTTGGGATATCGCAATAACCGCGGGACATCCCAAAATGGTGTCAGATATCCGGTGGATATCCAGTGGATGCACAAGTGTCCGGCTATTTAGATCTTGCAGACATCTTCACAGGATATCCGGGGGAGGTCGAAAGATATCGCAAGATATTAATTATAGCACTCGCGATATCGTTTGGATATTTTATATACAATGAAATTATGGTTTAACCAGAAAGGGGATAATCGTATACAATCGTGGACAGAAATATTGTTTCTCTTTTGTAATAAATTTCGGAATGTGCATTCGTGTTGTTTAATAAAAGAATTCTTCCATTGGAAAATAAATTGTAAAATTCAACAAACACATTCCAAAACGTATTACAAAAAAATCAATCTTTCTGTCCACGATGTACATGAAAAAATAAGTATATTGTACATTGCATATTAAATCTTTATTTATTAAAAGAATATATATAGTTTTTAAACAAAGTACCTCTAATTAAAAAAATACAATTAGTAGAAATAAAATACATATCACACGTACGAGTCTGATAAAGCTTTCGACCCGAGGTACAAAAATAGAGGTACATATATAAAAGTACTTTTAAACTTTAGAAAACAGTTTTCTCGCACTATTATGCGATAAACGTTGCGCTGACGCCGAGCACGATATAATAAAAAATAAAAAAATAAAAATAAAAGGACATTGCGGCAACACATACATAGCATTGGTATTTCAAGCGTGCAATTGGCATACATTTTTTTCTACCTCGTTTGTCATTTAATCGACCGTGTCATTTACTCCTGCTGTTGACTCATTGTCTTTTAAATGTTGTCTTGTATGTCTTTCCTTAGCATGTCTTAACCAG
>NW_020210633.1:0-1948 GCF_003070985.1 Temnothorax curvispinosus | reverse complement strand
TCGGTTTCAACGGTGTCTGAAGCATGGCAAACGATAGCTATGGACGAACGGAGACCCAGGCTCCGGAGTGCGAAATTAAATGTAAAACCTGTAAAACGGCAACCTGTAAAATACAATAAAATTCTGACGTTCAAATTCAATGAACGAAACGGTAGGGTTATTAAGGTAGATCCGGTTTAGCCTCGCCGATTACGCACATGCACCTACTGTAGAGATAAGACAAGTAATCTGCGCCTTTGAAGAAAAATAAATGTAAATAAAAAATAAATGTAAATAGCATATGGTAGCTTTTAAATAAAAATAAATGTAAATAAAAAAATTAATGTAAGTAGCATATTGTATATAGCTTTTAAATAAACATAAATGGATATAAAAAATAAATGTAAGTAGCATATCGTAGTTTTTAAATAAAAATAAATGTAAATAAATAAAAAAATGTAAATAGCAGTAGTAATAATAAAAAAAAGTTAGTACGCGCATTGTACTTGTTATTTTTCTTTTATTCCTAGCAGAATTATATATAACTTTGCGTCCTTAAATATCCTTCTGGGCGTCTCATTTTCTCATAACCGTAAGAATCAAGCAAAGATGTATGTCGATTTTCTCATTCTTTTGTCATAACAGATTAATTATTATTGCTCTTTTTTTATACTCTCTGCAATATACAAAGTGTTCCAAGTTTTTTCAAACTAGCAGTATGTTCTATGAGCAGAAATAAGAAAAAATGTTATATAAATATAGGTCCCAAAATGCTTTATTTGTTTATAGCATAAATACAAACTGTCTAAGAAACAATTTTACATGAATTATTGCTCTTTTTTTCTATACTTTCTGCTATATACAGAGTGTCCCAGGTTTTTCCATACTAGCAGTATGTTCTATGAGCAGAAATAAAAAAAAATGTTATATAAATATAGGTCTCAAAATGCTTTATTAGTTTATACCAAAAATACGAATTGTATAAGAAATAATTTCACTTGAATCATTGATAAACGGAAGTCCTCAGATTCCCTGCACGTAAACCATACACAAAGTAAATATCCGTGTGTTTTTCGTTTGTAAAAACTCGCGGCATTTTGAGATAATGTTCTACATAAGGTATACTGCTCTCGTTACTAATATTCATACAAGTTTTTATGATTATTTTAATAATTTTCATAATTTTAAATAGTAAGCTTGCAGAATAGAAAAAACAAATAGATAAACATAATCGAATGGCGTGTCACACGTATGGCAAAACCCTTATTATTTTTTCAATATTCCAACTTTTTCTATTACTTTCCAATAAAGCATTTTGAAAGCTATTTTTATATAATATTTCTTTTCTATTTCTCTCAGCTCGTAAAACATACTTACTTACTGTTAAAGTTTGAGAGCAGCTTACATTAAAGTTTAGGGAGGGCAGCTAATCAGAACGCGCCATTTTCGAGGTAGTCACGTGACGGAGAGGGAAAGGAGTATAAATAGCAGCATTGACTGCGGAGCTTTTCATTATCTTTTAGGCTCTTGAACGCTATAAATCACAGATCACGAGCAATGGAAGCCTTTAGAAGAATTATTTCTTATTTTGATGTATCTATACCAAAAAAAATTGGATATAATTAAACAGCTGCCTCTTGAAATATCCAACATGATTTTTGGCATGTTGGACAATCCATCTTTCCGTACGGTTTCAACGGTGTCTGAAGCATGGGAAACGATATCTATGGACGAACGGAGACGCAAGCTCCGTCTTGCGAAATTAAATGTAATGAAAATGTAATAAAATGTAAACCTGTAAAACGTAATAAAATTCTGACGTTCAAATTCAATGAAGGAAACGGCACATGTTCATGGGAGGGGGAAGCGGAGTGGGGGGAAATGGGGTGGGGGAAAGCAGCCAATTAGAACGCGTCATTTTCGGGGTAGCCAGGTGACGGACAGGGAAAGGAGTATAAATAGCAGCATC
>NW_020210632.1:0-1261 GCF_003070985.1 Temnothorax curvispinosus | reverse complement strand
AAGTCGCTCTATGGTCTCAAACAAGCACCTCGGTGCTGGAATAAAAAATTTAGTGCTTTTCTAAAGAAATTTAATTTTGTGCAATCCGACGCCGATCAATGTATTTATATCGGCCGTGTGGAAGGATGCGAAGTATGGCTAGCGTTGTTTGTCGATGATGGGCTTGTGGCCTTGAAATCATCAAGTGTGCTTGAGAAAATTATTGTAAGTATGAAAGAGATGTTTGATATAACCCTCGGAGACGCGACTAGGTTTGTAGGGCTACAAATTGAACAAAATAGAGTCGCTAAGAATACGTTCATACATCAAACCGAGTATGTCGACCGAATTCTAGAAAAATTCAGAATGATCGACGCGAAACAAGTGAGTGTCCCTGCCGACCTCCACGCTGCGCTGGCTCCTTCCGAGCCAGACAGCGAGAAACGAAACATTCCATACCGAGAGGCGGTAGGCTCTTTATTATTTCTTTCAGTGGTCTCACGACCAGATATTGCTTTTCCGGTGAATTCAGTGTCTAAGTATCTAAATAATCATAATCTCACTCATTGGAAGGCTGTAAAAAGAATTTTCGCTTATCTAGTCGGTTCTAGAGATTTAGGTATAATGTACCAAAGAAGTAGAAACGAGCCAAATCTAGTAGGTTACTGTGATGCAGACTATGCAGGAGATTTAGAAACACGTAGGTCTACTACAGGATATGTTTTTAGTTTTGCGAATGGGCTAGTCACCTGGTCTAGTCAGCGCCAAAAACTTGTGACGCTGAGCACGACGGAAGCGGAGTACGTCGCTGCAGCAGCAGCTGCAAAAGAGGTAGTTTGGTTACGAAAACTACTGAGAGACTTTGGCGTCAGTTGTGACGAACTAACGCCGCTGCATGTCGACAATCAAAGCGCGATACGGTTAACAAAGAACGCCGAGATGCATCAATGTACAAAACACATTGATGTGCGACATCATTACATACGCGAAAAAGTAAAGAGCCATGAAATCTCAGTAATGTTCGTACCCACCGAAGCTCAAAGAGCTGACATATTTACCAAGGCTATGCCGAGCGAGCGTTTTTGTAAACTTTGTAAAATGTTGAGTTCAAGAACGTACAGAGAGTACTCAAACAGTGAGAGTGTTGAGTAAAATAAAGGTTTTCGTACTTTCTGTCTTACTATTTGAGTTTAGCGCGTACCTGTCGTGCGCGCATGAAAGACTGCCACGCCACTGACGGAGCTTTACTTCTATCCGCCAGGGGCGCCTATAATAGTATCGA
>NW_020210631.1:0-5166 GCF_003070985.1 Temnothorax curvispinosus | reverse complement strand
TCGTCTAATTAAAAACGAAACATCACGGATATGTCAAAATCACAATTGGGGGACGTTTTAACGTAAAAAAAAGCGGTTTAAGTCATCGCTACGAGCTTTTCAATTTTAATGACAAATTCTTCAACGATTCAGCGGATTTATGATGGTGTGTTTTACGGGTGATAAGTTCTTTTGTCTCTGCTACGCCATCCGTAAATTTTTCACGATGTGTCTCATTGTCAGACGAAAGAAATGCGAAGGGAAAGGAAAAAGAGAAAAGAATATGGGCTGCCGCGCGTGGATTTTCATCGTGGATTTCCTTCGTCATCGAAGCGACAGCCAGACGAAGGCTAAATCCGAAGGTCGACTCACCGCGAAGCTGTTAAGTTGAATTATCTGCTCGGATTACGTGTATAGGGTCGGATTACCGTAATTTCATATGATGTTGGCTACCTTACGCGATTCGCAACGGGGTCGAAACGTTTTCACGGAAACAACCATACGGTATATTGTCGCACACACTACAAAGTAATCTGCATTTTATTAAACAAATGTAGACCTTTACACAGAGAATCTTGGGGTTTTTTTAACAAAAAAAAAACTTTTGGCAATGCGGAAATGCTTACAATGCGTCTTCGAATAATGCAGTTAAATTGCATATCGCTGCAGAATGCAACTTTAATGTTTCTCGCAAAATACGATATTTTTATAAACAGAAAAAATACGTTTAGAATAAAAATATAATTTTTGGATGATTTGGCTCTGTTCAGAATAGATTATACTTTTCTCAACTCGGGCGACTGGTCCAGATGGCAAACACTCTTCGACAAGATGTGCCATATACATTGCAGTTTGTAGTGAGGTATATTAAGCTATCTGAACCAAATTATCAGAACACAAAAAATTTTATATGAAATTAATTTGCTATTTTCTTGCTATTCTTTGCTTGCAAAAATAATTTTTTTGCTCCAGCTATTAAAAAGTGCTCTGCAAAGGGCTCTGGATAGTTTAAGATTAAGCTATCCCTTCGTAACTTTTTAATAGCTGGGAGCAAAAAATTATTTTTAAAAGCAAAAAATAGCAAATAATTAGCAAATTAATTGCATATAAAATCTTTTGTATTCTGATAATTTGCCTCAGATAGCTTAATATACCTTTTGTAGTGGCACCTGGGCCGTTTCACCATTTGGAGACGAAGTCTCTTATATACGGTACTTCGCACGAGTCGTGCAAAACGCGTATGGGGCATCACGACCTTCCTGTAACCGGACTTCTTAGATTTTCTAATTTGCATTCGATCGATTTTTACGATCGAATGAACATGGAGAAAAGAAATCTACCGACGTATATTTTATACTGCAGTAAATTTTCTTTATTTAATACAAGATACGATTTCTTCGAGAAACGACATGGGAAGAGGAAACATTTGTTACTTCTCCTGAGACCTATGACTTTTACAGATGAAACCACGTATGTATTGTTCACGCACGTACGACGTATCGTGTCGATTATAAATGAGAATAGAGGGAGGAGGGTGACGGATGTGCCGTAGATTAGGGAGTGATTTAATTCTGTTTGCACGTGTGTGTGATATTGGATCGAAGGATCCTGTTCCTTCTCGGAAGGAACTTAAGAGGATTAGGCTGTCGTCCTTTGGACGCTCTTCGAAAATATCATCCATTCAAGTGACGTATCTAGTTTTTCATTTGTTTATCGATTTTTTAGATTTATATAAAAAGATTTTATTCTATATTTTATACGACTTTTTATATTTGTTTTGTATATATAATTATCTCTATTGATTGTACAATTGAGCATCATATACGACGTGAGTTTTTTTGATCGTAATAAAGGTTGTATTTCTGTCGAAAGTGTTTTACAATTTTTATAAAACAATAAAATCGTATTTCGAAAGATATTAATACATATTAATATCTGTACTTGTATAGCTTACACACTTCCGTGGCAATACTTTCTCGTAAAATGTCTTGATAACTAGCTAGAATGAGACTCTATTTGTATTCTACTATAAGACTTTTTCGGCGCGATAACCTTCGACTTAATCCTTGATCTTTCAAAGTCCAATTCATTCGGACGTTCCTACGAGACGATAATTGGCATTGAATTCCGCTGATAATCTCGCTGCCATTATGAAGATATGCTAATAGCTCGCTCGTAGTTGTTACTTGCTGTTAAGGTTTGCGATAGGTCTCGGCTCGATTGGTTAGCGTCGATCATGTTAATTGAAAATGACGTTAAGAATCAACTGTGTCGCTTTTATTACGAGTAGACTACGAATAAACGCGTCTCTTTCAATATACGTCACTTGTCAATTGAAAGAAAATAGTCTAAAATATTACATCGCGAATTACCGTTTATCTCCGGCATAACTCCTAATAAGATAACTTCGCAGTTTTATTTCGCAGTTTTACTTCGCCTGTTTTATTTTAAACTTTATATAAATTTTATCAATTTTTATTAATCTTATCAGAGACATTGACATTTACGTACGTTTAGTTCTTTTTTTAATTCTAATATTGCTGACAAAGGAAAAACAATGTGGCAAATAAGTATATAACAAATAAAATAAAAAAAGAAATCTTGTCATATGATGGCAGATGTAATATTTATATTATTTAAAATCGCGTAGTAATAAAATACTTTTTACTTTCTAACTTAAAAAAAATTCATTTTTGAAGAAATTAATACGAAAACACGACAGAGAGAAAAAGAGGGAAATGAAGAATTTTACGAACTTAAATAATTGATAGAAGAAGAGCTGTGAAAAATACAAACTTGTCTTAAAAAATAAGAATCATATTTTGTATGTTAAATACTAATACCGCATAATTGTATTTAAATTGCGATGACGATGCTTACATATTAATATTGTGAGTCATAAGAAGAATTCTATATATGAAATTCTTCTCTCTTGACGAAGTAAGTAAATGCTTACCGAGTAAACCGATTACCGAGCAAAGGAATGTTCTGAATAAATAATTATATGTGTTTAAACTGTCGAAACTTTTCGACTCAAATAACCGCATTCGACGTATCAAACGCACTAAACATCGAGTATCTTTTTTTCATTTTTTTAACATAGAAAAATCTCGTTATATAATTCAGCTAAACAATAAATCTCCATATGGTGAATTGGAATGTTTATTCTGAAAGCCATATTAATATTTGTTTAAGAAATTCTCTGATTTTTTTTAGATCAATATATGCGTTTTAAGATCAAGCTTAAATTACGTATCGCGTATGTAACCGAGAATTTTTTGCTCGGATATATGAATAATAGTTCCACCGAGAGCGCGTGACTTCACAGTCCGACGAACGTGCCGGTTTCGTAACCGAACGAGTGAATCATGCGCGATAGAGACGCGATAGTTGTTCTTCCGAATAATTCGTGTACGGAGGGATATCCGTCTGTGCGTGCCGAGAGCCGAGCAACACGTTACCGCCGAACTGAAAATATTCGAGATGCGATGACGAGAGCCTTGAATGGTCCGACACGCGCCGCGTGGACGAGGAAACGGCGTTGACGACGGCTGCTTCAGCATGCGTCGACGAAACCCCGCTCCGAAACCTTGACCGAGTGACTTCATTATTGCGGTTTAACGGCACGAAGGATGAGCCTTATAAGTCGACGAGTCGCGGACGACGAATTCGTGACGATTAACACGAATTCACGGCGCGGCGGTACGAATCCTCGCGATCATTCTCGAATTTAAGAATATTATATACGAAACGCTAATTAAGTATTAATCAGGGGATGGACAAAATCTTATTCACAAATATTAGCTAACGAATAAGAGACATAATCCTTAATTTGTTATAATATATCGATACTTTGTTTCGTTTGTTCTTGCGGTATGTTAAAATGCATGATTTCGCGCAAGCATAAATTTAATTTACATAATAAACCAGAAATGTTTTTAAGAGACGCCTTGGACGTCCGGTCTAAATCTTACGAATGCTCTTAAAAATAGCTCAGCAGGATGTTAATATTGCCCTTGGCACATATAGCGTTGTTTTTTTTAACGGACAAGTAATGTCCTGAAAATATGACACTTGCAGAATACGTCGTGCCTTTCGGCACGAAAAATGAAACGATCGGGGACGCGATATCGTTACCCTCGAATCGTACGGAACTTTTCCCTGGTGGACAACTTAGGATGAGTGAGTTAGACGACGATGAGATCAAACAGACCGCACCCTCGTTAATGTGTTTCTTCTTGCACCTATGTAATGTCTCAAGAACACTTGGAACAGTTGACCCACATCCTACGATTAAGAATTTTTCTTGAAGGGAAATTATGAAAACTCGGAAAAAAAATTACTATATCGAATAACTACTAATTTTTGGAACGCGTGGAGTTTTAGCAACTTGCCCTACTACTACTAGCAACTATTGTAGCTCCTTTGCTACAATAACAGAATATATATATACATATGTATATACATATGTATTATATCCACTTTTACCCTACAGATGGAGTTAGACATAAATAATTTCTCGTATACAAAAATACACACAATTGGTTATAATAGACAGTTGGTTATATAGACAGATTATTGTTTCTTGAGATCTGACATTGCTTTTAGCATCGTTTAAGTACACACTTATTAATTTTTGGAACGTGGGGTTTTAGCAGCTCCACCAATAAATTGAAAGAAACATAATTTATCATCAGACGAAAACGACTGAGTCAGTCTCTATTTTTCTTTTCTTGCAGACACCACGCAGTTTCTTATACTACTCGTAGTATAGGTTTAATCGGTAATTTTGCTCTGATGAATTTAATTTGGGAATTTAGACAAGTACCCCACAATTAATTAGAACATTAATATATTAAAATCTGTAATCAAGTCGGAATTATTTTTTAAATAAAAAGATGTCAAAAATTTCTCATTAAAGCATATATTTATTCTTACTCTAAGCTAAAACAGCGATAAACAATAAAGATCTCACTTATGTCAATGTTTTTGCATATGGAGATATTATTGTAGTAAGATCAAAATATTCTCTTCGTATATCTTTCGTTTTTTTTTAAGTTCTTTTCTGTCTTTTTGTACTTTTTATATTCGCTTACACCCACGTATTCCTTTCCTCATATTTCTTCGGTTTTATTGCTCGATTTGATGTTTCTCTTAAAACCCGCGTGTTCTTTGTTCGGTAAGGAA
>NW_020210630.1:0-7545 GCF_003070985.1 Temnothorax curvispinosus | reverse complement strand
TGTGGAGTAATCTTAAACTCAAAAGAAATTATAAAATGTCACATAAAAATCTATTAAGAGTTTTTAAAGCAATTTATTCAATTGAGATTATTATTGCAATGTTAAAAACAAATATTTAATGCCACTTATAGATTGTTCTTTACGTTATTTCAAAATAAATACTTATAAAATTAATACGCTAATGTAACAAAATTCTAAAATTACATTATATTAATTTATTTCGAGCCAACAAAGAACAAATACTAATGCCTCATGTGAAAAGATATGTATTCCATTTGTAAATACACAGAACGTTTGCTGGAATCTAATTTGTTTTTAGTCTTTATTAGATAGTACATAAATAAATTTGACTTTGTTTTGCTTACTGCTTCTTAATTTCGTACATATTTAGCCTAAGGGAACAAACACACTTTCATGCTAAAAATAAACATGTTCATACATCATGAGTGCTCGAGAAACTAACATTATCCTTATTCAGTATTTTATAAAAACGTTTGTTTAATTTTAAATTCTGAGTTTTCCAGAGAAACATTATTAAAATTAAATTGCACTTTGTTTATACTTTTCTTTTCTCACAAACAAACTTTGTTACAGATACCTGAAACGAGAATCAACATGGAATTACTAAAATTATTGTTATTTGGTAATCTATTATTCATTGCTGTAAAGGCTATTACCGACAAAGTCTTGGATGAAGACAAATGTATAGATAGGGAGTCAATTGAATTAATACAATATGATATCGAATTAATAACATACATCAACGAGAAAGACTATAAGAACATAGAAACAGATATAGATATTTATAAACAATTTAAACCATATTTCGACAAGCAACGAGCAAACGGCGATTTCATCTTCCAAGGTCAATCAACTATGTTTTTTCGACCTAAAAGTGACGACGTAAACATAATATGTCTGAATTATAAAAACCTGATAATAGCTACATTGGCCACAGAAATTACTTATTCTTCTAGTAATGGTACAAGTACGACCATTAAACCGAGGTCGCATGAACTTAGTGGACACAAACAAACTGTCGCCCTTTATTTTGATGACGTTGTCCCGTCTAACTTTTATAATTATCGCCTAATCATGAAATTTGTCGGTATGATAACTGATAATACAGGAAGCTTTTACAAGACACCCTACATAAACGATCAAGGAGAAAAAAAGTAAGTAGTAAAAATCCAATAGATATATGCATTTGTTAGATAAAAATTATAAGAAAATGCGAATTATTCCACTTATATTAAATGTACGCATACTTTAGATAATGCGGATAATAATCTAAATATTATATGTGCCAATATTACTTTTATATAATATTTTCTATGGATATATTAAGAACCATATAAAATAATAATACAGCGTAATGAAAAAAAAAACGCTAGATGATACTCTCGATTTGTCTCTTACTAGCCACATTTAAACATTCTCTAACCCAACACTTATATGCCAGCAATGATTGAGAAAATATATTGTTAAAATGTTATAGATGGTTTATCGCAGCAGCCGATTTCCATGGGGCTGGGGCCCGAGAAATATTTCCATGCTGGGACCAGCCAGATATCAGGACAAAGTTTAACATTTCCATAAAGAATAATCAAAAATACATAGCTTTATCGAATTCACCGAGTGAAGACTACGTGGAGACTACAGATGACAGCGGGATGGTTTGGACACGCTTTAAGACAACGTATAATATATCCGCTTATCACGTAGCGGTTGTACTGTCCGATCTTTATCCCATTTCTGAGAATGTATGGGGCAGGAAAAGCGTGGAATCGCACATAAAATTCGCACGGAAAATTGCTGAAAATACTACCTTGTATTTGAAAAACAAGTTTCACAAAGCACAATTTCCACCGAAAGTAGATCATGTTGTAATCCCGTGTTCCCGAGACGAAGGCCTGGAAAGTTGGGGACTCGTTCTTTATAGGTATTGCTAACAATACATATAATTCGAAAGAAATTTTAATTTTTATTAGAAAGAAAATTTGCTTGTGATAAGTTTTTAAAAATTTTTCAATTTGTAAAATACTCATTTTTGTATTTTTGATTGATCTTATTAAATAGCAACAGAAAAACGTTGTGTGATATATCATCATGCATTTACTGGTTTAATGAGCAATACAAGTTTACAGTATATTATTCACATTATATTCATCAAAATTATCGATATTATCGTTTTTACATTATATACGATTAAACTCGACACTTAAAAAAATATTTTTGATCGGATTATTTTATTATTTTTTAGTGAAGCAGCTATTATCTACGATGAAAAGTTAGATTCCATTGCATGGAAAATTGAAGTAGCTCGCATGGTAGCGCGTAAAATGGTACATCAATTATATGGCAACCTAATCAGCCAATCCTGGTGGTCTTATATGTGGTTAAACAAGGGTATTGCTTCGCTTCTGACAACGGAGATCATCAAAGAGGTTGTTTCCGTTAAAAACTTTCTGTGTCACTAAGCATGTAAAAGAAAAGCTAGTTGATAATACGTAAACAATTTTTTTGCTTTTATCAATTATTTTACATCTTAAAACAATGAAATATTGATTGTTGGAATTTTATTATATTTTCAT
The DNA here is from genome assembly GCF_003070985.1 of Temnothorax curvispinosus. Classification (NCBI taxonomy): domain Eukaryota; kingdom Metazoa; phylum Arthropoda; class Insecta; order Hymenoptera; family Formicidae; genus Temnothorax; species Temnothorax curvispinosus. Next base: position 4,951 of record NW_020210630.1, on the reverse strand, counting down.
GGACTGAAATGTAAAGATATATTGAATTTGAAAATAAACATATCTATTTTAAATTTGAAATGATTTAGCTAGAATTCAAGAATTTGTTTTAAAATTTTCAAGTAATAACTAGTTTTTATTAAATTGCATGTCGTTTTAAGACAGGTCATTATAATTTTAAATTATACAATAGCTATTATGAAAATAGTAAAGTGTTCTCTTATTAAATAATTTTTTAATAATATCAAAATTTTTGTCTTTAGTATATAAATTATCGGTACCCGGATTTATTCGCGGTACAACTTCAATATGAGTGTCTCCGTTTGAATGATTATTATGACATGCCTCTTGTATCAAAAGTCGTTACACGCGCAGACATAAATTCTCTTTTCTCTTTTACTTATTACGTTAAAGGTAAGAATAAGTAAACATAATTAAATAATTGCGCGCAAAAAATTTTTATATATAAATGTAATAGAAGATAATAATAATTGAAAGTAAATTCGTCTGCCATCTAATTATCTATTAATTTGAGGAGACACACATTTTTTAGTAAAAAAAATACAAAATACATAATTAAAACTTAAAACTCATCTTTTTCTACAAAATTATTGTGTCTTTAATATTTTATTAGAATTTTATTTAAATTATTTTAAATATGCTTAATTATATTTTATAACTTTATAATATTAACTGTTACAGCACCTGCATTTGTACGTGTATTGGAACAAATGGTATCTCCAGATACATTTCAAACAGGTCTCAAAAAGTATTTAAACAAATAGTAAGTAAAATAACTATAATATAATAATTATACTGAATACATAATCAGACATAATAATTTAAGTATCCATTATAATTAAAGGTTACATAAATTAATTACATAATACATATAATAAGTTAATTTATATTTTTTAATACAATCTCTCTGTTATAGCCTTTAATGTTACAAATTTATCTTAATGAATTTAGCCAGCTTAGATCCATCGATATTTCGACTAACACAGCTGACAAATTCTTCGATCTTCTACTACGTTACGACGACGTAGCATATGGTCATTTAAAAAAGACATTGACTGAATGGTCGAAACAAAAGCGCTATCCCATACTGGAAGTGACGCAAGAATCTTCAGGAGATCTGGCCAAAATAAAATTATCGCAAGAATATGTTAATGAAACATATGGGCAAAACTTGTGGATACATGTGACTTATGATACACAGAGCCGTGGTGAAGACAGCAAATGGCTGAGTCCGGACAATCCACATTTTCACCTAACTGATATTTTTAAAAACGACTGGATTGTTGTCAACGCACGACAAACTGGTGAATATAAATTAATAAATTTGTTATGCTTCTATATCTATTACACATGTAAGATTTAATTTTGCATAGTTAATCAAATAGTTATGAAAGTTATTCATTGTGTACAACAGGATACTATCGTGTTAATTACGACAAGGATAATTGGGAAAAACTTATGAAACATCTAAATTCAGAGGAATTTGAGTTAAGTCATGAGTTTATTCATGTACTGAATCGTGCTCAGATCATCAGTGACGCATATTATTTTCTATTAAGAAACAAACTTGACTTTCCTTTCTTTAAAAATCTCACATACTATTTATCAAGAGAGGTAGATTATATAGCGTGGTATCCAATGTTTAAAATTATGGAAGAGATGTCAGGCTTTTTCCCATTTCCAGAAAGTACGGAAATCAAGGTAGATAATGATAAAGATTTCGTCAATGAGAAATATTAATTATCTGATTGTTACGTATGAAATATTCGACTTATTTTTAAAAGAACTAAAAAATTTCACGTAAATAAAGTACATAACTAAAAAATCTTAATTACGTCTTTTTGTAACAGTTATTTTATATTAATTATTTTATTTGAAACAGGTATAAAATATTTAAAAACGGAATATGATTATATTTCCGGTACAGATAATAATTTTAGTATTTTAAACATTAAAAATTATTTTATAATCGTGCATATATTTTATGCCATATTATTATAAACATTAATTCATTAGTATATTATAGAACTTCTCAACCTGAATGTATATGATGTCATATTTGATCTTAAAATGAAAAAGTAATCTTTTACAGTTACATCTCAATATTTCTCTTTAACAGATATAGATCGCAATTTAAAAGTTTGTAACAATTTCCTAAAAATAGAAATAATTTTTTATTTAAAAAATAATTTATCTCAACAAAGTATATGTAATAACTAAATTTTTGAAAACTGATACTTTATTATATGAAAAACATGAAAGAATTAAAAGAAACGTATTTTAACTATTAAAATATGAAAAAATATAAATAGTAATACTTGAAATATATAATAAGATTTATCTAAACGTGCCTGTCTGCTTATACATAATCCGTCTTATTACAATAACAAAAAAATTAATATAAAAACTTTGTTATTAATTTGTTTTTAGGAACACCTTCAGAAGATCTCGGAATCTGTTCTGAGAAAGATAATACATACAGACAAAAATGTAGCTTATGAATTTACTGAATGTTTAAGACAAGAAGCCGCAAAATGGGCATGCAACCTCGATTCTTCGGAGTGTACTCATAGTGCCCATCTGAAATTAACATCACTTCACAAAAAGCGGTACCAATAATACTTTTCATAATTACGGTTTATCTAATCATGCTCGAGAAAAAATTATCAAAGTATAAAACGATAAAACGTAAAACGTAACTAATGACAAATTTTTATTCTTTTACTAAATATTCCAGACTTTCGCCGATTTGGAAGGAATGGACATACTGTAAAGGACTGATGTCAGCGAGCAATAGTTCATGGAATGAAGTGTTTCATTCAGGAGTATTAGATAATAACCTTTTACGATTTTTAGCGTGCACTAAAAATCATACCGTCATCATCGGTTATCTCGATTTATTAAAATCGGAACGTTTTACTAAAGCACAATATCGTATCACAGTTTTCCATTCCATTATTGCACGACATGCGAGAAATGAATTAGTGCTCACTTATATTCTAAACAATTTTGCAAATGTTGTACCTAAGTAAGATTATTCTTTACACAAACACATATTGTTTAAAATTGTAAAAGTTTGTTATATGTATTAATTGCAATTATATTTGGAATTTTGTTTTTACAGGGAGATTAAGAAGATTGTAGCGTTAACAGATATTATTAATAATCTGTATAATATAGATCACCTTGAGTTTAAGGTAAAGTTTAAGGAATATAAATATATATAACACATTTCTTGATTGTGCTGAAAAGATACTATTGCAGACAAATGTAGAATTAGATTCCAATTCCTCTAGATTCCTTTAGATTCCTTTTCCACAAAAGTATTTTTGTTCTTCTTCCTTCTTGAATTATTACTCTATCTCTCTTCTCTCTTTCCTTAGTCCCTCTTAATACATTTCCTATTTTCTTATTTGATGTTTTTCTCTGCGTGTTTTTTTCTTCCTTTCTCTTCATACTTCGATATGATTCCTCTTCATTTCTGTTCCACGTTTTTCTATTTTGTTCTTTCTTATTCTCTTTTTGATCGCTATATTATTTCTTCTTCTTCGATTCGAGAAAGAAATAATTTCAGAAATACTTATGAAATTTCTTCTTCGATCATTTATTTTTCTCATTATTTTGTTGCGTCTTTTCTATACTGTGAACAAATTCTTCTTGGTTCGTTTTCCACAATTTTCTTCGATCTCCCTTCTTTCGACCGTTTTTCCATAGTCTAAATAAATATTACAATATCGATGAATATTGTCTCTCATATTCAACAAGAGTAATGCAGTAATAATGACTGTTGACATAATCTGTTTCAGGTTTATAACTACGTACGACGGAAATTCTCTGATGAAATGGGTTCACGTCTTAACACAAAGATATATAAACGATTGGCACAAATCACTGAACACGTTGACTATTTCAAAAGCTTTTTAATGACGAAGTTAATTTATGCCTAAGAATATTATGTACTTATCTATATGTAATTTCATGTATTCTATTATTATATAAATATATTTTTATGTTTTATTTTAATCTTATTTTCAATTATGGATTTCATATTAGTAATTTTTCTGCACTATCGGTCTTTAATAATATCTCCATGATCGCACAATATATAGCTATTAAAGCTTGCTAATCGGAAGCATATTTTTTCGGAAAAATTATCTTGAGTATAATAACTGTAATATACTTTATTCAAAAGCGTCATTATTTTACTTAGCTTATTAATTAGAACATCCACGGCCTTTATAGCCATGTTTGTTTTGTTACATACGACCTTACAGTTTGTTTTCAAAACCTGTATTTAATACCAGCTATATTGATATCGTCGTCAGTATTCGGTGAACTCTCAACGTGTAAAGTTGTGGACTGCAAGAATATATTTCTACTCCTGACAGTGGTAATTGTTCAACGGTAAATTAATTGCTACTAAAAAAATTATATCTCAATCACAATTCTAATATACAAAGTAAATGACACAAAACATCTGAGGCTCTGTTCGAAGATGAATGTGTAATAAAACATATTTATAATAATTGAAAGTGCTAATACAGTGCTGTATCTTTATTTCGTAGTTCTAGAAAAATGAATTTATAAATGTACTTTTCAATAAAATACACTTTTTCTAAATAACATAAAAAGAAGCCTGAATCTGAAAAATACAAATATAAAAATATAAATCGTAATAAAAATGAGCAATACAAGTTGACAGAAGCTCGCATTATGTTCTCGCATTTTGTAATTTAGCTAAAAATAAAAATTATAATTAAAGTGTTCTATTATAATTACATTGGAATTCACAGACGTCTATATATATAATTTGTATTGGATTTTTTATTCTTATTTAGATTTTATTCAAGTTTATTCATTTGTCAATCGTAACCGGCACAAATTCCAAATATGTGTCATATCAATGTGGAGTAATCTTAAACTCAAAAGAAATTATAAAATGTCACATAAA
>NW_020210629.1:0-2962 GCF_003070985.1 Temnothorax curvispinosus | reverse complement strand
CATAGCTCGGGCCGCAGCCGTTAATCGCCTTAAAATCGAATCCGCGCTCGCCGCGGTAATTAGTCGCCATTTAATTGACTTGATCGTAACCGAAATATTCGGTCGAATATCCGAGTATTCCGGGCCAGCGATACTTTCGCGCATAGAGACAACGGCCGTGGCCTTCGATTACGGGCCGGTCTCGCGCGCGTTGTTTTTCTGTATAGTCTCGAGCATCGCTCGTGTTTACGTCGTTGCGAGGTACGTACCGCCCGACCCAGCACTTGTATTATCCCGACATTCGTGATCCGTCCGAGAGTACCATCGCTCGGCAATATTATTGTCACCAATCGAGAATATTTGCCTTTCGAACTCTGCGACGCGTGTTTATCGCGCTAATCCAACGGCTGCTATTCTCCGCGTTCAACTCGAGGAATATTATCGAGAATATTCTCTCAGGACTTGCGCGAGCACCGAACGGAGCCGTCCGTTACCCCTCACCTTGGCGACCTGACTTTCGTGATTGTTTTCGCCGGGTTTCGATATTGTTGGTTCGAGTTGCCGTCGCCTCCGACTGCCTATTTGTCGTTTACCCTTCGCTCTTAGCTTCGTCTGTCTGTGGTGGACGACCCCTTTGTTGCATCATGTCGAAAAACGCATATGCTCGTCGCGAAGTATGCAATCGGCGTATGCAAGAAATACACGACCTCTCCCTACAAGCCGCGACCGACGCGGCAATACGAGCGACCTTCCTCGCTCGCTACTCGAGCGTAGCGAAGATCGCGGACGATTTTGAGGCCACCCACCTGAAGGTCATCCAAGAAGCGGCGGATTTCGAGGTCGAGGACGAAATCCGAGCCAGTTTCGATCAAATGCATTACGCCGTAAAGAGTCGATATCACCGTGAAACGGGCGCGCCATTCGGAGGCGCGCCGGCACAGCCCTCGGGTCAGGCCTCGGTGGTCAAGTTGCCTAAGATCCCGCTACCGCAGTTTTCCGGCGACCTTACGTTGTGGCCTTCCTTCATCGCGTTGTTCAACGCGTCGATACACAACCAGCAGATTTCCGCGATAGAGAAATACCAGTATCTGCTGGCTTCACTCAAAGGGGAACCACTCAACGTGGTGAAAAACCTGCCGTTTTCCGATGAGTACTATCAGATCGCTTACGACTCGCTGGTCGATCGATACCGGAATAAGAGAAGGTTAGCGGACCATCACTTGAATTCGATAATCGAGGCAAAGCCATTGAAGGCGGAGACGGCCGAGGCTCTTCACCACTTATTAGATACGTTTACCGAGAACACGCGCGCGCTCGCATTGATGAATTTCCCTACCGATTCATGGGACTTTATCCTACTGAAGTTTTTGTTAGACAAGCTTCCTCGTTTCCTTCGGGAAAAATTCGAGTCGGCTCACCGGGCTGAGGAGATACCGCGATATACACAACTCACGAAATTTCTAGCGGAGCATTGTCGGGTTCTCGAGGCCGTCGCGGGCCCGTCCTCCAAAACCAAGTCCACACCGGTCTCTTCGTTCGTGACTAACGCGGCCGATTGCCCCGTTTGTAAGGAGTCTCACTACGTGCCGAAGTGCTCCCAGTTTTTAAAACTCTCGCCGAGAGAGAGGCAGGCTAAGGCTCGCGACTTGAGATTGTGCCTCAACTGCCTGCGCTCGGGGCATGGCATGAAAGACTGTCCGTCCGCGTGGGCATGTCGGTCCTGCGGCACAAAGCATCATACGCTTCTGCATTACGAGCAGAGCTCTAATACTACCCCTAAGCCCGAACCCATTAGCGCGACTCCTGCCGAACCGGACGCCGTACCTGCTCCTCGGTCGGAGGATGCGCCGATTGTAACAATGACTAGCCTGATGGCCAATAGAATCGTCCTCCTGTCCACCGTACGAGCCGAGGCGATAGACGCGCGTGGCAATGCGTTCCCCGTACGCATATTGCTGGACAGCGCGAGTCAGGCCAACTTTATTACCGAGGACTGCCTCCGAAAGGGCGGCTTTCGTCGCACCAAACACAGTGCAACCGTGTTGGCGATAAACGAAGCCAGGGCGGCCACGACGAGGGGCCTCATCTCCCTCGTGATCCGCGCGCGCGGTCGCGACGACACTCGGTTCTCGATAGAGGCTACGGTCCTCTCGCGCATAACCTCGCCGCTGCCTAATGACAAGGTGGAGGTCCAGCCGTGGAAACACTTGAAGGGATTGCCGCTCGCGGATCCCGAATATTTCGTGCCCGGCGGTGTTGACATCCTCCTGGGGGCGGACTCGTTTGTGTCGGTGCTACGGGAGGGCCGTCGTAAGGGGGAAAGGGGAGAACCCGACGCCTTCAATTCAGTCTTCGGATGGGTTCTGACGGGCGCGGTATCCCCATCAGTCCAGGCAGCGCCCCTGAGGTCATTCGCGACTACACTCGAGTCGATCGCGACATCGGTGGGTCGCTTTTGGCAATTGGAGGAGGTGCCGGAGGACGCTTCTTGTTCGGACGAGGATCGACGCTGCAAAGAAATCTTCGCCAAGACCACGTATCGTGACCCCTCGGGTCGTTTCGTGGTCTCGTACCCGTTCGTGTCGGATCCTCCTACATTCGTCGGCTCGCGCTCCATTGCGGTTAGTCGTCTCCGCGCACTAGAACGTCGATTTAAATCTGATCCGGAGTTCAGAGCTGGTTACAATAGTTTCATGCGGGACTATCTCGATAGCGGACACATGGAGGTAATTTGCAATCCATTCCCGTCGGATGGCCACATTTATTATCTACCGCACCACGGTGTGTATAAACTCGATAGCACTACCACTAAGTTGCGGGTAGTGTTCAACGCGTCCTCGCGAGGCCCGGACGGTCTGTCGATCAACGACACCCTGCTCAGCGGTCCGAAGCTGCAGCAGGACCTGCTCGCCATCCTGCTTCGGTTCCGCGCCGAAGCGATCGCTCTAACCGCGGACGTGAAGCAGATGTTTCGCCAGATTTG
>NW_020210628.1:0-4784 GCF_003070985.1 Temnothorax curvispinosus | reverse complement strand
TGATGAGTTGCGAATGATCGCAATGGAAAATCCCTAGAACAGTATTCTTGACAGTCGCAAGTGGTAACGTATACGCAATTTACTATTCGCAATGCAACGAATGGGTCCCACTATACGTTTCAAGAGAAACGTATAAGTATAAGTTATACTGTGAAGAAAACAGAAAGTTATGTATTGAAAAATGGATGTGGAAGACATCTTAGTACATGCACCAGTTTTACATATATTATAAAATGCTGATATAGCAGAAGAACGGGAGAGAATTTTCCACAACAGAGATGATCCCTTTGATGAGTTATCAAATAAAAAGTTTATTTAAGGTGGTCCTTTCGCGGACCCAGCTAGTCAAATAACAGTCCGTCATGAGGTAATTGAAAACAAACATATTGACAAACATTACACAACATCCCAATAATTATAATAATATAATATGATTTTACACGCACGATTTAATCGTATTTAATTATTTACTAATTAAAAAAATATCACAATAGTAGTGCGGTTGGACTCGATTTAGGTTAGGTCAGGCATGACAGTACGAGTAAAGCAATATGCGATTTATTTCTTGTAAAGTGTCGGTAACCTTACTTGATTTTTCGTACACATGCCCCTTATTACTGTATATTTAACAATATATCAAATTTAGGTACCTATCTAATACATGTTCTCACGAAAGGACCACCTTAAATTTTTCGATTGAGTAAACCTGCAGCAAGATATGTTAATAGATCTCGTTGAACCATATCTAACTCCTCAAACAAGAATTTCTGCAATTGATTCTACAACAAAGGTAATTATTCTAAAATTAAGATTCTAAAATTAAGATAATATTTGTGCATAATGCACATAAATACAAAAATCTACAGGTTATGACAGCATTGCGATATCGGTAAAAATATTTATATGGCAGTGAGTCAACCAACAGTATCTCGTTGCATGAATGAAGTAATAAATGTAATGACAAAGCAAGAGATTATAGACCAATGGATAAAATTTCCTTCTACCTTAGCAGAATTGAATGAATTACGAATACAGTAAGAATACATACAAATTTTCTATATGATATAAAATATATAATTATATAATGTTAATCTTTTTACAATTATATTATTATTTTCTGTTTCAGATTTTATACAAAATATGAAGTACCAGGCACTATTGGATGTATCGATTGCACTCACATCGCAATCTTTCCTCCAACAGGACATAATAATCCCGAGCATATATATACGTCAACAGAAAAGGCTATCACTCGATTAATACACAGTTGGTAATAATTAATTTAACATGAATTATTTACATTTATTACAAATGTATATAATAATTATGTATTGCATTTTATTACAGATCTGTGATTGGTGTTTAAGAATAATGAATGTAAACGCACGTTATCCTGGCAGCAGTCATGATTCGTACATTTGGAATAATTCCAATGTAAAGAATGCAATTATCCATCTATACAGACGATATCCGAACAATAATTTTCATTTACTAGGTAAGATATATGTTGTATCACATACTTTAACACACCGTGTAATAATAAAATATTAGAGAAATTACTTAGTGTGGCGGTCAGCTGTCCGCCTGCCGCCACGTGCGCGCGACCGTACATACGCTACATGAATAGTATGACGGGAGGCGCGCGGCGCGCAGCACGGATAGTAGCGTAATATCGATCGGCGCGCGGCATGAGTATCGACCGGCGGAATAGTTCGGCGCGCACCGCTGCGCGGCGTATCTCTCTCGTAAGTAAAGTTCGACATCGATCCTTATATAAAGGGCAGCTCAGCGGGATCTCTCTAGCGATCTTCGAGAACGCCAGTCAGGGCGTGCTACCTATCGGGGGCCCCTGACATAAGTCTCTTTTGTTACGAAGTGTTGCTCGACAGTGGGCCTTCGTAAAACACCTGCTTGGCAGGGCGTTAATACAGTTGAGAGACAACCAGCATCCTGCCGCGGAAAGGTTTCCGGGGTCATTGCGACCCAGCCCATTGGGCGACTACATATCCGGCTCCTAAGTCCAAGGCGTTGCCTGTGAACCTGACTCCGGCTCTTGAGTCCAAGACGTTGCCTCCTACTACGGCCTCGGCTCCGAGTACTCCGGCTCTTGTGACTCCGACTCCTGCTTTTGTGGACCCGACTCCTGTTCCAATATCCAAGACGAAGGATCGCATCGTGATCACAAAGGTAGAAACTCTACCACCTGGGAAACGTCTCCTACTGAACAAATCCAGGACTAAGTGGAGGTTTACCCCGATTGCTAAGTGGGGTCATACTGACCCAGCAACACTACAATCGGTGGAAAACAGATCACCATCCATTCCGAGATCGACTCCAGACCAACCGAGCCCTACACCAGCTCCTGTTCCTGTGGCTACATCACGAGATACGAACTCGTCCTCCAAGGTAGAAACCTATCTACCTTGGAAGCTAATACCCATCACCGATCCGGTTCCCGAAAACGTATCGGCTCCTGAGATCCAGGCGAAGGACGTTATCTCGATCTCCAGGATAGAGACCTTTTTACCGTGGAAGCTCTATCCCATCGATTTACCACCAAGAGCTCCACGTGTCCGACGCCCTCTTCGTCCAATCGATCCAGTGAACTCTGTAGCGACTCAGACCGACCACCTCTTCAAGACGCCTATACGACCACGATTCCTTAAGACCCGACTGAGTCCTATTCCATCAACTCCAATAGGCAGGCCTAGGACTCCTGGACGGAACCTGGTGGTCCCGCGAGAGAATATTATCAAGCAGAAATCAATCATAAAACAGTTATTCAAAGATTCGTAATGCGTATATTACACTACACAAAGATAACCTACACCAACACACACGACCATCTACACATTCACATAGAGGATATAATTATTTTGTACATAGAGCATGAATAAACACAGCGAGACTTTATCCAATTGAACATTTCGTTATTTGTGGGAACGACGCACCTTAACCTAATCCTGACCTACAACCCCACACTTAGCAAACACAATGTTACATATAACGTATATATTGGTTGTAATTTCCTACTTAACAATGTAACTATTATGTAACACGTATGTTATATACAGTTATATTGTTGAGTAGGAAATTACAACATGTACATTACATGTAACATTGTGTCTGCTAGATAGAAATCTGAATGGGTAGTATATAATAAAGAAAAAAATTTTTTGTCATATGCTTAATAAAAACAAAAAAGGTACAAAACAAAAAAATTATTATATTATATAATCAGTAGATTAAAGATTTGAACATGTCTCTTATTAGTTTTATTACACATTCAATATGCCTATTTAACAGGTAAATCATCGTTCGTTTAAAAATTTTTATACGTATACATTAAATTGTTGCATTTCAATTTTTTGTTTGCAGGTGACTCAGGATATCCCTTACGGCCTTGGATAATGACTCCTGTAACGGATGCAGCGCAAAATAGTCCGGAAGAAGCCTATAATAAAAAGCAAATAAAATGTCGCGCATTAATAGAACAGTGCAATGGTGTATTAAAAATGCGTTTTAGATGTTTATTGAAACATAAAGTGCTACATTATGCTCCACCAATAGCATAAAAAATTATACATACCTGTGTTATATTCCACAATATATGTATCAGTGAAAATGTACAAATGCCATTGGAGGTTAATGATGATTTTGACGAACTGGACTTTGGAATATATAATAATAAAAATTTTATTGAAAATGAAAGAAATAACGGACCTGAAAGAAACATTCGAAGAATCGATCCAGATTTAACTGCTGGAAGAATGAAACGGCGACAAATTATGAAAAATTATTTTTCCTGAGTCGTTATAAAACTGAAACCATATATTACGTTTAATGTATATTTTATATATTTATATTTTAGTATATTTCTAATGCTTAAATTACTTAGTAATAAAATTTAATATTTATAATTAAGTATTATGGTATAAATAAACTATTGTTTCATCTACAAATATTTATTTGTCTTTGTAATTAGAAATAAAATTTATATTGACATAAAATAAATTTTCAAACTTCGTATCATAGCATAGTACAAAAGAAGATAATAAAACAATACATCAAACTTAAATCATAACTATTAAAACAAAATTGCAGATAAGTATAATATTGGTATTTTCTATTCTAGAGTAATGCACACATGTTTTCCAAACATAAATAATTATCTTATTAATTTTATCGTATGCTTAAACTAATCATCTAGTTGACTAGTTATCAGTCTTATTACATTCACTTTAGTGCTTTTAATGGAACGTTCAACAGAAAGTGTAAGACATGAAAAATAAAAATATATAAAAAATAAAAATATTCATAAATTGGTTTTGGAACATTCTGTATATGTAAATTAGACATTAAAAATTCCATTTTTTTAATGTCTTGCTTATTTTTTCGCTTACTTCTACAAATCTTTTTAAATATTCTAATTTTTTTTCATAATAATTTTTCTTTAATTCATATGTATCTTTATAAATGTCATTCAAATGTGCTGATACTTCAATAACATTCTTTAATTGTTTTTTTCTTGTATTGCTTCTCTTTTCCTTTAATGGCGTTATCTTTTCATTGTTATTTTCTGTACTGCGTATTGAAGAATTAGTGTTGCTTAATATATATCCATTTTTTCTAACTGATTTATCATTTTTGGAGGTATATGGTTGAATATCCATATAATTCTTAAATGTTTTATTCATATTTTCTTTTTCACTCATTAAATCCTGAAAATTATTTTCATTGTGTGGATTATTCTTTTTTTCTGAAGCAACAATATTACTGTTTGT
>NW_020210627.1:0-1055 GCF_003070985.1 Temnothorax curvispinosus | reverse complement strand
TTCGCATACCCCGTACCATCGCAACAGACACCGTAATCAGACGAGAGCTCCATGGGTTTTGCGACGCGAGTGAGCAGGGTTACGGAGCCGTGATCTATATCAGAACAGTTACAGCGAGTGGCGTGGTGATCCGCATGCTCAGCGCAAAATCAAGGGTGGCCCCACTCAAGGCCATTACATTGCCGCGACTTGGACTTTGCGCAGCGGTTTTGGTTTCGGATCTGTTGGAGTACGTCGGGAGCATACTCCGAGCTAAGGTTGTCATCGACGACGCGTACGCGTGGTCGGACTCCGAAGTCGCCCTCGCGTGGATACGTTCGGTCCCCCATCGGTGGAAGACGTTCGTGCGTAATCGCGTCGCCCGTATACAGTCCAACAAGGACATAACGCGTTGGGGGAAGGTAGATACGAAATGCAACCCGGCTGACTGCTGTTCAAGGGGGTTGTTTCCTCGCGAGCTAGTCGACCACCCAATTTGGTGGACGGGTCCCGCGTGGCTCGTCGACTTTGAGCCTACTCCGGAAACGATTCCGGAGGTCGATGACCTCCCGGAAGAGAAAGAAAATTCTCGCGCCTTCGTCTCCGTGAACGCTGGCGTCGCGGACACCCCGACAGTTGTTGACTCGCTCCTCGATCGCTTCTTTTCATTGGATACGATCGTAAGAATACTCGCCTATTGCCTCCGGTTTGGCAAACCCAGATCAAACTCGCTTAATAAGACGCTCCTCGTGGATCAAGTCGAATTCCATTCGACCTTGCTGCATCTGGTCAGGCTCGTTCAATCGCAGTGTTTCGCGGAGGACATCGCTCGCTTAAGACGCCACCAGTTTTGCTCTAAGCCTATCCGTCAACTCGCCCCCTTTCTGGATGAACGCGGACTCCTCAGGGTGGGCGGTCGGCTAACATACTCCGCGGTATCTTATGGGGTCAAACACCCGGCGTTGCTGCCCGGAAAACATCGGCTCACCGAACTCGTGATAGAGCGCACCCACCGTTTACACTTACACCCGGGTCGCCGAGCGCTACACTACTTCTTGTCGCAGGAATTCTGGATT
>NW_020210626.1:6397-7760 GCF_003070985.1 Temnothorax curvispinosus | reverse complement strand
GCGCGAGCAAGTACTATTGTCCCAATAATTGGGCCTGCCACCCGCGGGCGGGCAGCACGAGTCGGGTGAGTCGCGCGAAAATTGGCAATCCGGTCGCGGCCCGCCAACGTTTCACGCGAGGCTACTGATGCGAAGTAGCCGTTACCGACGGTAACGGTTCAAAGACGATACGCGAATAATATAATACAAACCGCCATGCAATGTGCAACCTTATAAACTAACGCATGCGACTTATCTACAATCAAGGTGTATGTACACTATTTACATGTGAGCTCCAACCAGTTATTATCTGAAACGACGACAGCGTAACTATATTATTAATCACTATAAATATGATGTCAATACGCGGCCGGAAAATTATTTCTTTTCATTACTGCTTATGTTTAAACCATGGCGGAAACTGGAAGATCTTAAAAATGGATGTGATATTTATGCAGAATCATTTCACAAGGAAAAGTTAGATCTTCAGAAAGCATTGTATTATCGTGAAAAATTAGAGGAATTGCAAAAAGCATTTAAAACTGCGAAGAAATTGGTTCAGCAACGTTTAGATGATTTAGAAAAACAGCACGAGTCTCAAGATGATCCTGATAATCCAATAGGTGTTCAAAATATTGAGGCTGGTGAAGCGATGCAAGATTTTAAGGATCTTAATGAAAAATTAGTTCAGGAAATTGATGTATTTGAAATGATTTCAAATCTGAACGCAGATCAAAGAAGAATATTTGACGATGTGATTAACACCGTAACATCGCCGGATAATAAACAATTACTATCATACGTTAGTGGAAAAGGAGGTACTGGCAAAAGTTTCTTAATTAAAACAATTAAATGCTGGATAAAACAAAATCTCAACAAGGATACAGTTGTAGCAGCACCTACTGGTATAGCAGCGTTCAATATCGATGGTTTGACCACTTACAGAGTGTGGCAGTTACCCGTTACACATGGTGATACTCCCAAGTATACACAATTATTTGATCACGTTTTGAAAGTTTTACGGGCAGATCTGAAAGATGTTATTTTTATTATAATCGATGAAGTGTCAATGGTATTTAATTTAAATTTAGCGTATATACATTTACGACTATCTGAAATATTCAATACCACTGAAGATGGTTGGTTTGGTCAAAAGCATATTCTTTTATTTGGAGATCTGCTTCAATTACCTCCTGTACGTGAAAATTTTGTTTTGTTCGATTATCAAAGAAAAAAATTGATAAATATATTGGCTCTATAGCGTCTACAAATTTGTGGAAAAATTTTAAATATGACGAATTAACGATCAATATGCGCCCGCAAGGAGATGAATCTTATCGTGAATTACTCGAGAATTCGTATTGGTTTATTGACAAAATCTGAT
>NW_020210626.1:0-6297 GCF_003070985.1 Temnothorax curvispinosus | reverse complement strand
ATTCTCGAAAAAAGAAAAATATCTTTTAAAGGCGAGTCTTTCGAAACAAGATTATACGAATTATGTAATTTTATTGATAATTTGCCACCTGATACCGTTTGTTTACTGCCTACTTGTCATATGTGCGATGTTCTTAACACTGCAATGTTAAGTCGTATTGATTAAAAAAAAATATTATTAATTGCTGAAGATACGTATGAATGTGATAGACATATAAAAAAGAAAGTAGTAAAAAAATTGACGAATAATGATGAAAATAATACTAGAACAGCTGGACTTTTAAGACAAATTACAATTAAAATTGGAGCTAAAGTCATGATAAGACGCAATATTGATGTCACTTTGGGCCTTGTAAATGGTACAATTGCTACAGTTATTTCTGTTGTGCAAAATACTGATTATGTAGTGTGACGTTGCGGCCCGCCGCCGTCACAAAGCGCGGAATTTCGCGCCCAGGGACGAGCCAGAGAGGCGACGACGAGATCTCCAGGGGCCGAATATTCATATCATTTCCGCAATTTGATTATTTATTTTATTTTTATATAATCGTAATACGCGCGGCGCCTCACCCACATCACGGCGAATCTTCGAGGGAGTACCGGTAACGGAAGGGGTCCAAGAGGACCAAGGACCGAGGAGGGGTGGCGAGAGCGGAAACCCTTGAGATCACGGGCGGCGAGAGCAACGTGGCCGGCGTGCGGCGCGTGAGGCAGCGATGGACGAAGGCCGCCGATAGCGGGGCCCCAGGTACCGGGGAAAACCCGACCTCAGCAATTTGCCTTCGCGAAATACCGGCCCGCGGGGTGGCTGATTACCGCCCCGAGGTCAAACCGGAGGCACACCGGCCAGAACGAAGTCCAGTCCGCTGCCCAGGGACAAATTGAAGGAGTCGCTACGCCGCCAAGGGACCGTTGCGCGCCCCCGAAGGATCCCCTTGCGACGATCCTGCGTTGAGATATCGCGCGAGCTTGCAAGCTCGCTCCCGATTGGTCGGCGCGCCCCTAAGGAAGGGGGTGCCACATCGATTCCACAATTGAGCGGATTTAGCGAGACACTCACTCTCTGGTCGTCCGTCGGCGAGTCCGAACACGTTACATTAAGCTCCGCGATAGCTGCCCCGAATCGGGAGACAGTTTTTCGCATTCGACGATTAAATACGAGGTGACGGCGAGGAGTCCCAGGAGAAGGCGTTACACCGGTGAGGTTGCCCGCAAGTAATATCAAAATGTAAAGCCACGACGCCGCCCTCCGGTACGCGTTCTCGCTCGAGAAAACGTTTGTAATACCGCGACACGCACGGTTCCTTGAGACCGAGTATAGAATTGCGATCGACAGCGAGAGCGAAGGGCCTCGGGATGGTATCGTGGCCGCGGAATCGTGATAAAGACATTATGGTGAGCCTCTGGAGATCGCGATAGATTTGTTGGCGAAAGCCTGTAATGCGAACCCGTTTTCGTGTAATGTCCGCGCTCGTAGTCGCGCCTCGCGCACACGGTGTTCACGGCGTATCGAATTACCAAATATTACTTGCGTTGGAATGTCGTCCACGTCGGCACATTTAATCGCGTTAACATGCCGTTCATGTTGGCTAATTGCATTATGTGCGAAGTTGCACATGCCGAATTTTGTCGTTTATGGGAAAGGCAGGAAGGAGCGAGAAAGCGAGGCAGAAAGCGATTGCGTGAAAGGAAGAGTATTTTTCAACAGTACAGTGTACAAAAGCAAGCCGAAGACAAGAACGAGACAGAAGTACGCGAACTCAAAATCGGCGAAATCGGAGTGAAAGCGTGCGAACGTTACTTAGCGAAAGCTACGTGCGATATAAGCGCGGGCACGGCCGTGCGTGCTTTATTTATAGTCCCCGACTTTCCAGAAGATTCTGCCGGTGAGCGACAACAATTCTGTCGGAGACAAAGGCGGTGGCGAATATTCCAGAAAGTCGGAGGACAAGTTGTTTGTTTCTATTTGAAGGCTCCATCCGTTTGCCTCGTGCGGTTGCTAACCAATTTTTCCAGCCGCGCGATTCGCGGACCGAAGCCTGTCTGCGCGACGCGTTACGCAGGCGAGCGCGCGCTCGTGATTGGCGCACGCGAGCTCGGTGTGATCTTTCGCGGTGAAGCTGCCTTTTCCGAACATCCCGCCCGCCTCGTCGGTAGCGGTCGACGAAACAGCGCGAACTTAATCGATCGAAGTGTCGATCCTTCCCCGGCGTCCGCGCGACACGTGCTAAAGTCAGCTGATTGAGAAAGCAAAGTACAGTGAGTCACTATCAGCCGTGTCAACGAAGCAAATCACACGGCGTGAGTACTACAGCTACATTAGAAAGAAAAATTAATTACATGAAAATTATGTACAAGAAAAAATACGGCAATGACGATCGGCTATCTTTAGTGTAAATTACGTATGTACAGGTTAATATGCAAGTGACAGGCTCTTGGGCCTGGGTGTCAGCCGGGGGCAGAGATACGAGCTTCACGACGGGGCGAGTGAGCTCTCCGTTAGCGGTCCGCAGGTCTACCACCCGCACCTGGCCGTCTTCTCCTGGGTGAAGGCGAGCGACTCGAGCGAGTGGCCAGCGCGAAGGTGGCGTGGTCTCGCTCTTGATTAGGCATAGCTGTCCCTCTCGCAAATTCCTGTCAGCCGTCCACCACTTCGGTCTCGGGGTAAGTTCCTGCAGGTACTCGCGGGACCACCGTTGCCACAGGTGGTCTCTCATGTTCTAAAGGAGACGCCAGCGGCTCAACCGATTGGTTGGAATGTCGATGGTGGACGGCTCGGGGATTGCGTTAAGGGGTGCCCCGATGAGGAAGTGACCGGGGGTTAGGGCGTCGAGGTCCTCTGGATCATCAGTCAGGGCCTGGAGCGGGCGAGTGTTGAGACAGGCTTCTACCTCAGCTAGGAAGGTGGTCATCTCCTCAAAGGTGAGCTTCGTCTCGCCGATGACTCGCCGCAGGTGCCGTTTCATGGACTTTACCGCTGCTTCTCATAGCCCGCCGAAGGGCGGCGGGGGAGGGGGGTTGAAGTTGCCATTGGACGCCTTCGTCCGCTAAATGCCCGATGACCCGATGGACCCCTCGATTTGCTGCCTGAAATAGCGCCTTGAACTGATTGTCGGCCCCCACGAAGTTGGTCCCGCAGTCGCTATAGACCGCCCGGCACAGTCCTCGTCGGGAGACAAAGCGCCTGAAGGCGACCAAGAACGCGTCGGCCGAATAGTCACTCACTGCCTCGAGGTGGACGGCCTTGGAGCTGAAACACAAAAACTGCCAGGAAGGCCTTGTACGCTTTGTGGACGCGTCCCTAGGCCGTCCGAAGGAATATCGGACCGGCGAAGTCCACTCCGGTGTGGAGAAAGGGCCGACTGGGGGTGACCCTGGCCCGTGGCAGACTTCCCATTATAGGTTGCGGGGAGGCCGCCCGCCATCGGATGCATGGGAGGCATCGGTGGATTACGCCTCGCACAAGCTGACGGCCCCGTGGGATCCAAAACCGCTGGCGGACGATCGCTAGAGTGGCCTGAGTTCCCTACATGGAGAGAGCGGCGATGACTTGCGTCGATCACCAGGTAAGCCAGACGCGAGCCCGGCGGCAGTATGGCTGGGTGTCGTTGGTCATCGTCTAATGGCGCGTGTTTAATTCGTCCTCCAACCCGCAGGATTCCCTTAGCGTCGATGACCGGAGTGAGTCGGCGAAGGGGGCTTTGGCCAGATACCGCCTGTTCAGCCCGAACGTCAGCGAGCTCCTGAGGGTAGGCGACCGACTGAGCCACCCGGATCCTTCGCGCGAGGGCCGCGTCCAGCTCCGCTGAGGTCAGCACCGAGACGTTCGCCCTTGAGTCAGGTAAGGAGCGGTGCATCCTCCATCTAACCATCCAGGCCGAGACACGAAGCAACCGTTGGAGAGAGGAGAACCGAAGGAGTTCATCGGGTTCTCGCGCGTCAGAGGCCACGAAACACCGGAGGGCCCTCTGCTGCGGGAACTCCACATGCTCCGAGAGGCCCGGTTCCGCCGGCCAGTCCGCCGAGCCCCTGGCGAGAAAGTCGGGCCCGCTCCACCAGAGGGGATGATCCAGGAGCTCCCTCGGGGTTAAGCCACGAGAGGCGCAATCAGCCGGATTCTGGTTCCCAGGGACATGACGCTATTGTCATGACGTCGGGCCTTCGCCCTCATGCTGGCCTCCGCGTCACGTGGCTCGGCTACCCCTTCTGGTCGGGGCATGATGACGATCGGCTCGACCGTG
The DNA here is from genome assembly GCF_003070985.1 of Temnothorax curvispinosus. Lineage (NCBI taxonomy): Eukaryota > Metazoa > Arthropoda > Insecta > Hymenoptera > Formicidae > Temnothorax > Temnothorax curvispinosus. The sequence goes on along the minus strand of NW_020210626.1, from coordinate 2,057 downwards.
TCCTCTGGGTCCGGCGGACGGGCGTCCCGCGCTCTCTTCTCTATGCCGCGTTCTTCTACGCGCCAATCGGGTGTTGGTCCGCGCTCCGCTTCTCCCTCCAGGACCGCTGGTTCGGCGTGGATTTGATCGCCCCGGAACTCGATCGTGATTCGGAACGGCCTGCGTGTGCCATCCGCGCGTTCTATCCACCGCGTCGTTGCGATCAAATTCACCGCTGCGAGGTCTGCTTCTTTCATTACGTCGCTTGGCACGCGGATGTTGTGAAGCATCTTAACTGATCGACCACTGAAGCGGTCGCACTCGGCTATCCGTTGTAGCACTCCCCTCATTTCGTTTATCTGCTGCTGGAACTCCTCCCGGGTGCGAGTTTGCCCCGGGGGTATGTTCCGAATGTACCGCTCGACCCCTTCGAGCGTGTCCCTCATGAGCATTTTATGCTCGAGGTATCTCTTGTGGTCCGTTAATGTTTGGGCCGCCGCATCGAGTCTCACGCGCAACTGTTCGAACGTTAACTGCTCGATCGGGATGTCGTTCGCCGGGATCCTCTGTGCCCCGTTCCTTCGGCCATCGTCGGGTTGACCTCGTTCGGAGTCGAACTCCTCGGTGGCCTTTCGTCGTTGCGCTGTCTCTCCCTGCCCGCCGTACTCGCCCCTGGGCCGTCCCCCATCTCGCAGAGTCGCGGGCGTCCGTTTGAGCAAGGATACTTTGCCCCTGGATTCTCGGGTGGTTCTGGCCTGGGGTTGTGGGTACTCGTTCGAACCGGCTCTTTGTCACCAATGTCACTCGATCGTCGGACTGTCTGTTCGAAAACACGCGTGGTACGCCTCTGTATACTGTCCGCGTGCGTCTGAACGCCGTTCACAGTCTCTGCCGTAGTTTCGCTTTGGCTCGTGGGTTTCGCATCCGCTAAAATCACACGAAATTGTGATTGCCGGGCCGTTTCCCGATTTACCGCACTACACGACCCGGTAATCCGCGCACATTCTCCGTCCCCACGTCCGCGCTCGATTTTCGCGTTCGCGCTTGTCGGGTCGTCACGTTTCAGTCTATCTTCGGACTTCTCTTCCTCCGAGCCACTGTCGCGGATCACTCGCCGTCTCCTCCGACGTTGATTCTTGACGAACTGGGATATGTGCCAGCGCTTTCGCACTCCGATCGCTTTCTTCTTAGTCTTCCGGTGTTGCATACTCAGTCTTCTCCGCAGTGAACGTCGGACTCCCCATCGCCTTCTCATTCGCCCCCGCATTGGTCTAAGCGTCGGGGACCTCTCGTACAGGATTTCAATCGACGTTTCCATACTCGCCGACGTGTTTCTTGGTTCTTCCACGGATGTGTCCGCGCTGCTCGTCTGACGGTGGGATGACAACGGAATTAGCATCACCTCGTTGAGTATCACCGGGCTGACCTCTTTGTATTGGCTATCTTCCGGGTTGCGATATATCACTTGCATCGTAGCGACGTTTTCGCCTTCCGGCTCCCCGTCATTCTCGTTACTTCGACTTGCGCGCCCTGTCTCCCCGTCATTCGGGAATAGCGCCCTTCTTGATGTCCTCGCGCCTAGGAATCCGTACTCCTCGGACAGTTCCTTTATCTTCTTTGTCACTCGGCTCGCCAGTTCCGTTATCGCCAAGAATGGCTCGCTCCTTCCTCGCACTGGCCTTTTGTATCCTGGGGCTTTTTCCACGCTCAGGATCATCTGATGAGTCATCTCGTTCAGGATACGGTAGGCTTTTTCTACTCTCCCGTCCTCGAGGCTTCTTCCTGATCGTAGGAATCTTACTTCCGTCCGCGGGTCACACCCCATCTTCAATCGAAACTTGATATGGAAGTCCATACCCAGCACCACGTCGTACGCCAGCTCGTCGACGATGTAATATCGGTGTTCGTATATCTTCCTCTTATACCGAAATCCCACTTGCACTTGGTCGCGTATCGGGACTCCTTCGTTCGAGAACGCTCCCTTTAGCTTGAACAGCTTAGTCGGGACTCTCTTGATCGGCTCGCCTGCCTTCTCCAATTATTCGCGCAGTTGTCTGGTCATTGCCGTGATCTGCGAA